>NC_135499.1:69690226-69990226 GCF_052857255.1 Amblyomma americanum
AGCAGCAGCAGCAGCAGCAGCAGCAGCAGCAGCAGCAGCAGCAGCAGCAGCAGCAGCAGCAGCAGCAGCAGCAGCAGCAGCAGCAGCAGCAGCAGCAGCAGCAGCAGCAGCAGCAGCAGCAGCAGCAGCAGCAGCAGCAGCAGCAGCAGCAGCAGCAGCAGCAGCAGCAGCAGCAGCAGCAGCAGCAGCAGCAGCAGCAGCAGCAGCAGCAGCAGCAGCAGCAGCAGCAGCAGCAGCAGCAGCAGCAGCAGCAGCAGCAGCAGCAGCAGCAGCAGCAGCAGCAGCAGCAGCAGCAGCAGCAGCAGCAGCAGCAGCAGCAGCAGCAGCAGCAGCAGCAGCAGCAGCAGCAGCAGCAGCAGCAGCAGCAGCAGCAGCAGCAGCAGCAGCAGCAGCAGCAGCAGCAGCAGCAGCAGCAGCAGCAGCAGCAGCAGCAGCAGCAGCAGCAGCAGCAGCAGCAGCAGCAGCAGCAGCAGCAGCAGCAGCAGCAGCAGCAGCAGCAGCAGCAGCAGCAGCAGCAGCAGCAGCAGCAGCAGCAGCAGCAGCAGCAGCAGCAGCAGCAGCAGCAGCAGCAGCAGCAGCAGCAGCAGCAGCAGCAGCAGCAGCAGCAGCAGCAGCAGCAGCAGCAGCAGCAGCAGCAGCAGCAGCAGCAGCAGCAGCAGCAGCAGCAGCAGCAGCAGCAGCAGCAGCAGCAGCAGCAGCAGCAGCAGCAGCAGCAGCAGCAGCAGCAGCAGCAGCAGCAGCAGCAGCAGCAGCAGCAGCAGCAGCAGCAGCAGCAGCAGCAGCAGCAGCAGCAGCAGCAGCAGCAGCAGCAGCAGCAGCAGCAGCAGCAGCAGCAGCAGCAGCAGCAGCAGCAGCAGCAGCAGCAGCAGCAGCAGCAGCAGCAGCAGCAGCAGCAGCAGCAGCAGCAGCAGCAGCAGCAGCAGCAGCAGCAGCAGCAGCAGCAGCAGCAGCAGCAGCAGCAGCAGCAGCAGCAGCAGCAGCAGCAGCAGCAGCAGCAGCAGCAGCAGCAGCAGCAGCAGCAGCAGCAGCAGCAGCAGCAGCAGCAGCAGCAGCAGCAGCAGCAGCAGCAGCAGCAGCAGCAGCAGCAGCAGCAGCAGCAGCAGCAGCAGCAGCAGCAGCAGCAGCAGCAGCAGCAGCAGCAGCAGCAGCAGCAGCAGCAGCAGCAGCAGCAGCAGCAGCAGCAGCAGCAGCAGCAGCAGCAGCAGCAGCAGCAGCAGCAGCAGCAGCAGCAGCAGCAGCAGCAGCAGCAGCAGCAGCAGCAGCAGCAGCAGCAGCAGCAGCAGCAGCAGCAGCAGCAGCAGCAGCAGCAGCAGCAGCAGCAGCAGCAGCAGCAGCAGCAGCAGCAGCAGCAGCAGCAGCAGCAGCAGCAGCAGCAGCAGCAGCAGCAGCAGCAGCAGCAGCAGCAGCAGCAGCAGCAGCAGCAGCAGCAGCAGCAGCAGCAGCAGCAGCAGCAGCAGCAGCAGCAGCAGCAGCAGCAGCAGCAGCAGCAGCAGCAGCAGCAGCAGCAGCAGCAGCAGCAGCAGCAGCAGCAGCAGCAGCAGCAGCAGCAGCAGCAGCAGCAGCAGCAGCAGCAGCAGCAGCAGCAGCAGCAGCAGCAGCAGCAGCAGCAGCAGCAGCAGCAGCAGCAGCAGCAGCAGCAGCAGCAGCAGCAGCAGCAGCAGCAGCAGCAGCAGCAGCAGCAGCAGCAGCAGCAGCAGCAGCAGCAGCAGCGAAACGGAGGGGGCCCGGTGTAAGAATCCCGCGGACGGAGCCGTGGACCGCCCGGAGGCCGATCCAACTCGAGGTCACGATCGAGATCCAGAGTGAGCTCCAAAGCAAGGGAGGGACGAGGACCCGGTCTACCCCACAGGGACCCGAAGGACCCGTGGGGCCTGCAGCAGAAGAACACAGAAACCAAACGATAAGTTTCGCTAGCGAAATTTTCCAGGCTGATAAGAAAGAAATAGATAAGATTAGAGGGGAAAATGAACAGCTCAGAGAAATTATCAATGAACTAAGGAGTAAAATTCAAACTTTAGAAGCCAAATTCGAGGGAAAACCCGCACAGCAAAACACTCCACAAACTACAAAACCCGACCCTCCGAAAGAAATTCAGAGTAGAACTCTCCCACGGCCACCCAATTCAAAAATGGACGAGTCGAAGGACATCAATCTGGAATTAACTAGGCCACCCCCTCACCCTCCCCCAGAAGCGCAAATGGGGAGAAACCGATCGGTTAATTGCACTAGAAATGAGGTTTCAAAAACGCTTCGAAACTCAACTCGATAAACATACAGAAACTCAAAACACACACATTCAACAAATTATAGGAGCAAACGGACAGATGCAGATGCAAATGCAGGAACTAAAACAAACCGTGCAAAACATGGCTGCCGCTTTTGCAGAATTAAACAACAGACTCGCAGAAGTTTTCAACAGTCATCGACATAAAGTGTAAACAAACAGAAAATTCTACAATCTGGCAATGGAATTTCCGAGGGTAGGTACCAGAGGAAGCGAGCGCTATTGCAACAATACATAAATCAATTGGCATAAAAACACACAGCTATTGCGCTGCAAGAAACAGGCAAAAACCCGATCAAATTATCGGCCTACCAAAGCTTTAGCAGCGATCTAGGAGACAAATCTAAAGTCACAACATTTATTATAAGGAACATTGCCGCCATAAATCACGAGATCGGAACGCGCGACATTGAGGCGGTCTAAATATAAATTCTCACCGGAAGGAAAGGCCAAAGGAGCATATTTCTTCTTAACATATATAGCACACCAAGGCAAAAGAAGGTCAAATTCCAAAGCCTATTCCGCAAAGCCACGAAGGCAGCCGGCGAAAACCCACTAGTAATAGTTGGAGACTTCATCAGGAGTGTGGCTACACGAGACAAGATACCAAAGGCAGACAACTGTGGGAAGACACACAAGCACTAGCACTGCACACTGGCCCTAATGCACCCACATGGAAGGGAAACAGCGTACACAAGCACACCTCCCCCGATCTAACCCTAAGCAGAAACACGAGAATAACGAACTGGAAAAAGACGGAACAAGACCCAGGAAGAGATCACAATATCGTAGCGTTTACGCTAGGTAAAGGCATGAGATCCAATCAAACTAACCAACCCAAGATAACAGAATGGGACAAAATTAGATCAGAGAAAGCGAGTCTATTGGCAACATCACTGACATAGACGAGAGGTCCCAAAAACTAATGCAACACGCGGACAATGCATCCACCACGCTAAAACACGAGGATACACCGCCAAACGTAGACAGTAAACTATTAAACGTGTGGAACAGAAAAGGGGACCTGAAAAATAGGCTCCAAGTCCATCGATGGAACCGTTACATCAGAAGACAACTAGCTGGACACAATAAAGAAATAGAAACGTACGCAATGAAGTTAAATGAACAAAACTGGCGCAGTAGATGTGACGATATGGAAAAAGGCATGAGCCTATGCAAGAAGTGGAACATCCTCAGGCACCTACTAGATCCAAAAAAAAAAAAATCGAAAACGCAAGCAAACATAAATCAAATCAAAACCGCGGCGGCTGCGTTTCGATTGAGGCGAAACGCTAAGGCGCCCGTGTGCTGTGCGATGCATGTGCACGTTAAAGATCCCCAGGTGGCCGAAATTATTCCGGAGCCCTCCTCTAAGGCACCAATTTTTTCCTTTCTTCTTTCACTCCCTCCTTTATCCCTTCCCTTACGGCACGGTTCAGGTGTCCGCTGATTAGTGAGAAAGATACTGCACAATTTCGTTTCCCCAAAAACCAATCAAGGCTAGACATGGTTTCGAAGAGACGGATAACCAGCTAATCGAAAAATTAAGTAACAGTACGTAGGCCAAGGAGAAGCGGAAACAACACCAAATTACATGGGCAAACCTAACATAGATTTAGATGTACTCATCGCGGAAACCGAGGTGCGAGCAGAGATAATCGGCCTAAAAACGAAATCTGCTCCGGGACCCGATGGGATCACAAACACGATCCTCACAAACCTTGACGACACATCAATCTCGGTGTTAACAGAGTACAGGAACAAGGTATGGGATACCAGAAGCCTTCCTCAAGCGCAGAAAATGGCAAACGTGGTCCTCAAACCTAAACCAGGCAAACCACCCAAATTAGAAAACCTAAGACCCATCTCGTTGACCTCGTGCGTGAGCTAACTTATGGAACACGCAGTACAGACGAGACTAACCAAACACATGAACAAAGATCTCTGGCCACACGAAATGGTCGGTTTCAGACCGGGTCTCTGCACACAGGATGTTATGCTCAGACTTAAACATGACATCCTCGATCAAAGCACCAAGGACGCAAAGGCCATCCTAGGCCTAGACCTAACCAAAGTCTTTGATAACGTAAAACACGACGCAGTACACGCTGGACTTCAAGAAATCGGAGTAGGTGAGAAAACTTACAACTACATCAAAGACTTTCTATTACACAGAGAGATAATCATGAAATTCCAGGACATTGAATCCCCCCGAACCAAACTAGGGAGCAAGGCCACCCCTCATGACTCCGCCATATCCTCGTTTCTGTTCAACATAGCACTGAGAGCACTTCCGCCATTATTAAATAGAATTCAAGACCTTAAGTGCAGCATGTACGCTGATGACATAAATCTTTGGATCAATAAGGGCAGCGCCGCGGAAATAGAACAGAAGTTGCGAACTGCCGCAGATGTGGTGGTTAAATACGCGGCAGACATGTCTATCCTGCTCTCCGGAAAAATCGGATTTTTTTTATCTACCACCCGAGAAAAAATAAAAACGTAGGCATAAAAATTATGGTAGAAAACACTCTCGTCCCGACAGTAGAAGAAATAAGAATCCTGGGAATGTTCATTCAAGCGAATAGACAAAACACAGATACCATTAGTAAATTAGAAAGCTACGTGGCACAAGTCACGGACATATTCAGAATAGTCTCGCTCAGAGGCAACGATATCAAGGAGCGCAGCCTCTTAAGATGACCCAAGCTTACATGTTGCAATTGCTACGCCACACCCTTTCTAAACATTAAGAAAATGGAGTGCGACAGAATCGACGTCATAATTAGGAAATGCGTGAAGCGAGCACTAGGACTTCCCATATCCACTTAACGGAAAAGCTGGAAGGAATGGGAATCCACAATAGATGGCAGGAACTAACTGAGGCGGTAAGAATCGCGCAGCTAGAAAGACTGAGCCAGACAGAAACGGGGAGAACCATCCTCGGGTGGATAGGCCTCCAACCAGACAGAGGCCGACACGAAAAAGCAGACATTCCCCCAGACACGAGGAAGTATTTTTTGATCCCACCTCTATCGATAAATATGCACCAGATACACAACAATAAACGCAGAGAACACAGCAAAAACCATCGCAAAAAATATGGAAAAACAACACAGCCGAGGAAGTAGCCTATGTCGACGCGTCAGGCGGAAAACATGGAGTGGCAGTATCGGCAGTGGTAGATGGAGACGGTAAACTCAGAATTACGGCCTCATCACGCACCAGAGACATAATTACGGCTGAAAAAGTTGCAATAGCGCTCGCTTGCGTCGGCACCCGAGCATACATAACAATTAGCGACAGCAAAATAGCCATTCGGAACTTTGCGAGAGGTAGACTTTCGGAGGAAGCCTGATGCATCTAAAGCCCCTAGGTACGCTTTGCCAAGTAGGGACAAGTACCTTCTCTCCTAACGCCCTCTCCCCTGCGGCTCTTGTCGTCCGCCATGTTCTTCCTAACGCGCTCCGGTGGCGCGGTTGTATGCACTGGAACGGCGGAGCTTGCAGAGTCGCGACTTTACTCTAAAGGGCAGTAAAGAATGTAGCAAATGATCTGGGTGGGAGAAGAAGGGAAACGGGCCAGTAATGCGCTCCGAATGGGATCTGCGTTGTTTTTTTTCCACAGACGGCGAGGGCGGCCTAACTGCAGTCGTAGTGCGGCGGCCGTGTGCTCAATAGGGACTTAAGTTCGCGAGAATACACACGCGGCTTTGCTGTAAGGGGCAGTAAAGAATGTGCCAACTGAGTTCGCTACTGCGAAGAGGGGAAACGTGCCAGTAATGAGCTCCGAATATGACTTACGATGAGTTTTGTCGGAGACGGCGGCGAAACTGCAGTCGTAGTGCGGCGGCCTAGTTCGCGAGAGAACACCCACACGCGCGCAGCTTTTTATATAGCATATTATTGCAAATACTACCAACGGCCCCTCGCACCCGAGCGGCCGTTGCGCCCGAGCGGTGCGAACTTTTGTATCTGGTATTTTACATGGCTCTTCCCTGTCCATTCTCGCTCGCCGCTTGCTGCGTTATTTCCGCCGGCCGCAGCTCGGTTGCACAAGACATCAGATAGGAATTGCCGCAGCCGGAAGCATCTTTTCGTTCCGTTTTTTATTGCAAGGGAACCATTACCGCTGCTGCCCCTCTTATATGCTGCTGTTTCAACACAGCAGCCCCACTATGTGGTTTTGAATAGATTGTCCCAATGCACGATTACACAAGTGTCACTCGCGCTCAGTAACATATTCACCTACTATCATGAAATAAAATTCGCCGTTGATAGGGTAGTCCCGTTCACGCTATTCCGACTCTGATAGGGCCTTTCGAAGCATGCATTGTGCACGCATTTGTCTTACGCGTGGCTCTAATTTGCATAAACCATAGTTCGAGGTCAACCTGCAATAGAACATAACCATTATTATCGAAGTTAGAGGTCAGAGAAAGACATACGGTGAAAAAATTCAAGGATTCACAACCAATTCATTTCGAACAAACAAAAAGATGTACATTAAAATTTCGCTGACTTCAGTCAGCTGGTTTCAGTGGAAACCAGAGTGTATTTCATTGCAAGTTTAGATATTTGGCTGCTGTCCTTTCCTATGGCCACCTTCAGGAGAAATTATAAGGCTAATTCCTGCCAGTGTATTCAATTAATCATAAAAGGCTTGACGCATTGTGTGCCTTGCTTCATCAACTGAGAAGGCACATTAAATGCCAAGCAGCTGTTTTTACAGCTCAGCTCCTGTTTGACCTAAAGTCCCTTCATGAGCTTTTTGAGGAACCAAAGCTGATCTAGGGGCTTTAGTTTTACCAATGTGGCTCAAGCTCTGACTGCAGTGCAGAAGCAGCACATTTAATTAATTGTTAGGCAATGTTCCTACTTCCAACAATCATTTTTAGCACACAATGTGGGGGGCTTCAGATCAATGTTCATTTTTTTTACCAAATAAAAACAACAAGAACAGTTTTTTTGCCTAGAATATGGACCGAAAGGACACCTCCAATGGCACAATTACACTAACCTTCTTGCTAGATCACATTATAATAGTAATACCTGCAACAAACAAAATTAACTGGTGATAGTGCTGCTATTCCATTCTGAATAACTGTCTCAGTACTGGGAGTTTTTTCTCGGTTCGGGTGCCTCACACTGCCAGAATGGTTTGTGAAGCAACAGCTATCACGCTCTAGAACAGAAAAAAATAGTTCACTATCGCCTTTCACTACACTGTCGTCCTCAGCACCACAATTCACTACATTCGCACGTTGGCCCGCCACGGTGGCTCAGTGGTTATGGCTACTGGCTCCGTGATCGCAGATTTAATTTCAGCTGCAGCAACTGCATTTTGATGGAGGCAAATGCAAGTGGTCAGTCTAATGTAGGACATCAGTGCACATCCAAGAACCTCAGGTGCTAAAATGTTTTCCCGTCTTCATATATGGCGTCCCTCATAGCTTGAGTCGCTTCGTGACGTTGAACCCCACAAATCCCAAACCCTTTCCACATTGCATGGTCTTGCTAACTTTGCAATACCACTGAAGCTTCATCCAGTTAACTTGCTGTTGCTACATCTAAGCAATGGCTTCTGCTGCTTTTCGCAACCCGATGCTTTTGCTGCCACACCTGGCAGATTGCTCTTCGGCAGAAATACGGCCATTCTCTTTCCTTAGGAATAAGTACACCCGTGTGTGCAGAAAGCAATGGAGCAGCTTCTTTGGAACGTTGTGGCACGCAGGTATTCTGGTAGGCACAACTTTAAGCACCGCCTTCTTCACAGCAACAACACTGGCCCGATTATGAAGAAGTGCTTCTTTGTTGCTCAAAAAAAATGCTTCCGCTGCTTTCAAGAGCCTGAAAGCAGCTTCTGTCGGTAGAACGAGGGCATATGATCAGTCGGGAATGATTTCAGTTGCATCACCCTGCTGCAGACATTTCCTGGCTTGTTTGTTGAGATAGCAGCAGCACAGGAACGGCAAGTTTTAAAATTTTTCTTCACTTTGGACACCACATAACCACACAAGTACTCGAAGGCCCCCTCGTCATCTACAGTGAATGACTGCAGCATTGCTTTTGTAGGGCAAATGATGGCCGTTGGCTGGGGTTTTGCCTGTTTGTCCTTAATGCCGACAAGCATTTCACCATCGACAGCAGTATAGCTGCCATTAGGGCTTGGCCACAGGAATTGTGCTAAGGATGCACTCCGCAGTGCACACTTGAAATCCTTTGGCTTTGGCACTGGATTACGGAGCCGAATTGTCGAAAAGAAGTTTTCGAGGGCATCTTGACTGAGACGAGAAAATAGAAGTTAAATCCGTGGTTTCTGTAAAGTTCGTCCTGAATTTCGAGTGCTGATCTTGTTGATAAAAGATCACCGGTCTGAACAGGCTTCCATGCACCCCATTTATTGCCGATTGAGATGCTTTGGAATAGGCATATGATGTTCTCCAAAAAGTTGATGCCGTCTGGTCTCCTGTGCAGTAAGGCTTCCTTTTTGTTCTGGATGTCATCAGTCCAAACCATTTTTGCACTTGGTCGACAAACCAAGCAGTTGTGAGGGCTGTCTCATCTAAGTGCCCCATTTCCACATAAGACCGGAGTGCTGCAGCAGTATCATGATGGAAGAAGGTGTATGCTGGTGCCACTTTCATCTCGTCAAAGTGGCCTGGACTGATGCATGATATTTTTAGTCTAGGTGGTGCTTTAAAATCAGCCCCTGATTCAAGCTCTATCAGTTCTTCTATAGGTTTGAGACATACTTCATTTGTAGGTAGTTTGTTGGCCTCAACAATTTCATCTGCCAGATATATATTCTTGCCTCTTGTGAGATGACTTCTCAAGTTCTTCAGCAGATGAGGCACATCTGCCATGAAGTACAGGCGCCGTGCAGTTTCCTGCGGATGATTGACGTAACACTTTCGCTGCGTGCATTTGCCCACTGGAAGGCCAAAGCACCGCCATAGTGCCTGGTTGCAGGGTCCCATGTCGCCAACAATGGAATGCACTTTTACGCAAATGTTCTCACATGCCGCTATCAAAGCTTCAATCTTCACTTTGATGGTCGGAGCATGAAAGCTATTTTCTGCAAATTCATATGCGACTCTCTGCTTCCATCGTGTTGACAGCCCTCCGAGCATCATTACAAGGCCGTGTGTTGCCACACAGGCTTCAGGAAGTGTACCATTTGCAAGCGGAACTGATGGCATACCGATGATCTGGCCGGTCGATGAGTTGAAGTCTAGACCTTTGGAGATTTGCAGCTCATCATTCATTAGTACGGCATGCCTCTCTTCCTCAGAGAGAAGACCAATCTGAAAAGTAAAAATAGGAAGAATGTCTAGCAAGCCACTCACTGCACAAAGGCTTACTGGAACCCATATACACATTTTCTGCCCCTGACTGCAATCAAAGACTACTTTTATATAATGACGGAAGCCAACAGTAATCGAAACCAAGGAGCATAGGGGATGTTTTTTTAATTTATGGTGTCCATCAAGAGGAGGGTAGAAAGGTGATTATTTTTTTAAAGATCACTGATTACAAAGCAAAAGAAAAAATACAAACATGCTGCCAGTGTGATCTGAACCCACAACCTCCGAATCCCACGACCTGTGCTCTGCCAACTGGGCTACGGGAATGGGTGTCCAATGTTCTGCTTTCGGGGGAATTTGTGTACTTTGATCTAACCTTAAGACCGTTCACCGGCACCGCCGTCATCCTTAGTGGCGGAAGTAGAACGTTCAGTATTACTGGTTTGGATCCCACCATGCTTGTTTTTTTCTGGTTTGTAATCAATTATCTTTTAAAAAATAAGAGAATAATCACCTTATTGATCTTCCATTGATGAACATCAGCAATTATTCAAAAAAATATATCCCCCATGCTCCTTCGTTGCGGTAAATAATGGCTTCCATCATAAATGTCATAACAAGCCCCTCTTTTCCAAACCCTTACTTTCATATAAGATATACATACACCTTTGAGCTAGTGAACATTCTCTGTGAACAATATTTTTTGTTTGCCAACCTTTATTTTCAGCAGGTCCATCATTTCCATGAGGTTCCCAGGCCTGAATTTGAAGCTTTCGATCCTCCGTTGTAAAGTGCGCTCTGTGGGAAGCGGGCTGGCCTTGCGTCGTGCTCATCTGGAGGCTTCAAAGTTGGTCTGGATTGAAGTATTTGCTGATGCCTGCTTGCCACCAGAGCAATAGTTGGGAATATAAGGCACAGCAATACTGGAGTTGTAACTATACGGATGGATGTTCAAAGGAGGTTTGAAACAACCATCGGATGACCTGCACTGTCAATTTTCGCCATCAGCTCCCACCACTGCCGTTTGAGATAAAATGTGATCTTAAAAAATAAAGGAAAACATTATACCTTTAGTTTGACAGCACTACTAGCCACATTTTCTTATTTTGGGCTTTATGAGGCGGCCCATCTGCCCACTGGGTTGTGGGCAACCTGGCAGGTGTGCACTCCTGGCATGCCTTCACCTAGGCGAAGGCCTTCAAAGTAAATGGTTTCAGGGCGAACAACTTTAGGTCAAGGGCTAGGTCAAATGCCTTCGGCGCATATGGACTTTAGGTGCCCACCGCAACTAGTGCTACTGCACGATATTCCGCGTTTAGCCTTGCTAACTAATCTGCTCATTTATTATTATACACTGTACACACGTTAAATAGGCAGTGAAGCTTTGGTTTGGCACCCGAGTAGAATAGATAAGAGGCTTTATGGGAACAGTTCACTTGACACAGATATGAAATAACCAAGGGCAGCTGTAAAAATTACCACATATGAATTTTCGCTTTTTAAGTACAGACCTGAGTGTGTAAGTGAAGGTAATCCGTGCAGGAGACATGCTGTGGTATTATAGGACTATAGACACCTAATATTCGTTGCGTGCTTCCTTCAAAGGACGTGTTTGATATTAGAATAGATGGAAAATAGCGTGGTATTCACCTAAGACAATCAAAAATTAATAGCCGAATTTTTACTCTTATGCTATTTTGGTTTCATGAACCGAACGATGGCTGTGACGTGTAGTTGACCTTTAGGTTGAGTGACGGACGAAAAAACCTGCGATAAAAAGACTTCTACATAGGTTCAATTCACTACAACAGTAATACCAGCTTGCTTCCGGAGCTGGAATGACAATAAACAATATGTTAGCAGTTATATTGCTGTGTTTTTTTGTGCCTTATGTGACCTAGAGATCAACTACCTGTCACAGCCATCGTTTGGCAAGATAACACCGCAACAGCATCAACAAGAAATTCAATAATAAATTATTTAGCGGTCGCACGTAAATGTTATGGTGGGATCAGTGTATATGAATTTTGATGCATCATTTGAAAGAAGAAAACATGCAAAGAAAAAATGTGATATTCCTTTAGCAATGTTCTTCCTTTTATATGTGCTAATATTACTGTCTCCATTGGAATGATATTACATTTGACAAGTTTCTGGTTTTGTCTTTCCGGTTTTCTTGCTCGCTTCTGACATCCAGCAAGCTTTCTTTTCAAGGTCTCCATCTCCTTCCGTACACTTTCAACCTGAGGGCCAGGACCATCTGAAACAGAAATGAAAATTGATCACGTTTATGGCAGTAAAATAACAATCATTAACCCTTGAAAGCCCAGCATTTCACAGAAAGAACTGAATATTTTTCTTCAATTTACCCGATTTGAAATCTTTCACATATGCTTCGGGAATAGCTCCTCCGACCTTCATAACGCAAAACGAGACGGCTCGTTCACTTTTTTAGTAAGAAGCATGAATGAGGCAGGTTGGCCAACCATTACACACTGATATTAAAGGTGAGCAGCAAATGAATGTTAGAATACAACTTTATAGAGCTACAAATTTATCATTCCTGTCACATCAAAAGAGGGTAAAGAGGAAGCTGAACATTGCCATCAACACAGCACACCATTGGCTTGTGAGTGTGCAACTAGATAGAAACAAAAAAAAAACACCCCAGTTGAACCTTCTAATTGTACAGTTGCAAATTCAGCTAATTTTTTAGTTCCATATTATTGCTCCGTAATACACTGGCATTTACAATGGAAGTAGTCAGCTGACGGAACAATGTGAAATCCTGGGTGTCAAAGGGTTATATTTCAAGTACATTCAAAGATCATTATGTAAAAATACAAACATTACTTGCAACACATTGCTGTGAAATCGATATTTGAGTGGGTCCCCTGAAGGTCATTAAATGCTATTTTTCTTATTGATACGCACATAGCTTGACAGCATGGGCCACATGACAACGGCTCTACATTGCGGATTTAATCTTAATAGAACAGAGACATCAACACTCACCAAATGTGCGTGAACAAATAGGCGTGGATGGCATTGTTGTGCTGCCAGGGGTATCCATTTGTCGCTTCTTGCTTGGCGGCTGACTGATGCGGTTCTGCACGCATGCACCAGTGCTAGGTGTCTCTTCTCTATCATCACGTGCCTTCTTGGCACTAGATTCTGTATGAATGTCAGTTTCTGCAAAAAAGAAATATATTGCAGCCATTCGGGGTTAGCAGTTGTGGTGGTAGATTAAGGCTGTTTTCTGTGAAGAATACCACTATGCAGTTAACTTACGCCGCATAGCAGGCACATCCTCTACTGATAACTGAGAATGGCCGACAAAGGACAATGTACTTACTCATGGCAGGTTTCTTGTGGAATTTCAGAAGAGAACGGCTGATTATACCTGCAAATAGTAGCAAGTTATGACTATTCTACCCACTGCCGAGTCTTCCCATGTAAAGATATGCAGACAAAATGCAATGAGTTTGTACCTTGCATTTGTGAAGGAGACTTTTCAGTTGTCAATTCTGCATTTTCAGATGTACAGAGCTGTACTGTCTTCCTGGGATGCTCAATTATAACACGCTGCATAGCTAGGCCATTAGTGCTTGAATTCTCAACGCCACTTGGAGCCTCCTCTGATGTGTTTCCCTGTATAAAAAAAAAGAGTGTCATCACCAAGACTGTCTCTTCATGCATGCGCAAGCTAGTGTTATAACTTTGGAAAAAGCACACATGTTACAGTGAAGGATAACACTGCTAGATTTAAGCACTCGGCCCTGGTCAATGGTATCTTTCTGCTGAAAACCAGTAATAACAGCTAATCATAAGCTGGGGAAAGAAGGATATTCTTTGCTGTTTTCCTAAGAATTCAAGTTCAGCACCCATTATTTCCAGTGTGAAACCCTCGGTACAGCATGAAGTTGATACTGGCATAAATATTGGCATACCTTCTGAGCGTGACTGCAGGGAGGGTGGAAGTTCACGAGCACACACAGTTGTAGAGCCTAGCTCATAACAGCTGGGAATGTTTTCCACTGCTACAAGGAAAGACAAAATTCCCTGCTAAGTTTAGGCATTCACACAAAACCATAAACTCATTCAGGAATGAAGCAGGAACTGAACGTGTTTTGGTGGGTCACTGATAATGCACAGCTCTCTCACCTGGTGCATTCGGCATACCTTCAACAGATGACCCTGACGAACAAGCAGTAGGCATAGCTGTGTGTCGGCAACAAGTAGTGCAGTCTACTTTAGGTATTACACAATGTTGGCCTTAGTAAATAAGGTAACGCAGTGCTCAGAATAAAGAAAATGAAGAAATTCGGCAACATTCTAGGTGTCATTTTTTCAAAATGCTTAACAATGAGGTACCACCTACCCGAGGCGTGGACGGTACCACGAGGATGTGGCGGTTTGCGGGGCAGCTTTGCTGGCCGGTGAGAAAATATTGACGGGACAGCAGTGCACTTCAGTTTCTTTATGACAAGCTTCCTCAGAATTATGGACTCGAATTTATATTCAGTAAAATGGAGCTGCAAAGAAGGGTAGTCGTTCTACGAATATATGTGAAGATGAAAAATACAAAAACACAGCTGTGCAGGTGAATTAACTGAAGTCCCTTGAGTCTCTAGAACAGACCGAGAAGCTGATGTCTGTGGGGGGGCGGTATGAACGAAATAATTATGCTGCTGCCTCACGGATTAGTTGTATGGCGAGCATAGAATGAAATAATATTAAGGGTACTGGACGCCGACACTGGCCGTTGGATTAGCACAGCAGTAGAATTCATTTCAAGCTAACACTCAAATAATTCACACATGCTATGCGCGAGCGCGAGCACAAGTATATTCATTTAACTAGAGCACGAGTTATGCACACACCGCCAATTCTTTAACAGCATCGCGTGACCGCCGACTTGGCAACGCCTTATCACGGCGACGAGCGCGAATCAAGCGGGAATAAACGCATGTGTTTCAGATGCACTGATTCTCGCTCGTTTTGCCGCTCTGCGCCGTCATCAGGCGCTGACAAGCCGACTGGTCGACGGTCGCGCGATGCTGTTAAAGAATTGGCAGGGCGTACTGCAGAACACTTTGCAAGAGGCTAAAGGCGCATTACTGAGCGAAAAAGTTTAGGCTACTTGATCTCAATGGACCAGTTGAAGTGCGTGCCGGATTGCGGCCGTAGGCTGGAATACGCCCGCTTACTTGCACTGACATGCATGTTTACGAAGTGACAAAGTCAGACAGCAGCACGTAATCAAACAATCGGCAGACACAGTGCGAGCTGGGAGCTTTACCAATTCTGACTCGTCAGCCAGTTTGCTACTAGAGCATCGAATCTCTACGATGGAAAGCACAAATTGAACTTACCTCACATAGCTTGCTACACTTCGTCGGCTTGAAACCTTTTCTCCCAATTCTGTGGAGCCACGCTTCCTGTCGTGCAAAATCTTGCTTCGCCAGCAGCACTGAAAACAACGCCAGCCCTTTTCCTGACTGGGCTGAACATCCGAAGGCGCAACCGCCCGGCATTTCGGCTGCTGCTGCTGGCACAAAAGAGCATCCGAAAAAGTAAAGTGACTCCCAGCAAACAGCAACAAATATAAAAAAGTCACCTCCGCTGAATGTCCGTCGCCAGCACAACTATACGGGCAAGAAAGGTACATGCAAGCGCCGTCGAACTATGCAGCCGGAGGAAGAACATGGCGGAGCGGAACCAGTTCCCAACCGGAAGTGGGCGCTCTCCAATAGTGTGCGTCGGCGGCGCCGCAAACGTTTTCGGTACTTAGCTTTTTTTAGAAAAGCTCATGAAGGGACTTTAGATGCATCCTCTCAACAAACCCAATCGATCGAAAAATATCCATTATATGGATACCTTCGCACGAATCTGTTCCTGGCAACGAGGCTACACACGCGCTCGCTCGAGATCTCTACTACCGAGCGGCCGTAGAACAGCCCGGATGCAAGGGTTGAAAGACTGCATCATTACATACCACGAATTTACCGAGCACTATAAATTACATCGAAGAATATTTCCATCCCCAGATCGGTGTCTCTTTAATAATGAGGCGCGCAATTGGAGGCGGTTACAAGCTGGAAATTACATCTGTCCAGTTTGGGTCTACCTGACACAGACTGGGGATAAATACGATTCTAAATGTAAAAATTGCGGTTAAAGGGGCACTCTTCATCACATAATTTGAGAATGCGCTGATTCCCCGTGCGGCGGCTTAAACATCAACAGTAGAGAAGCCTGGGAAGTTTCGCTGCGGAGCGAATTCCCCGCCATCCAGCAGCAAGCCACCCGCCTGGCGGCTGAGGGCTTGAAGAAGCAATTCACTTGTCCTTAGTCTGCAGGGCATCCCCTACTCGCGTCCCAGGCCTGCGTGCCGGGACCGGGTATTTGGGGCTCCTTCTCGGTGGACAATGAAGTTTTCATTCATTCATTCATTCATTCATTCATTCATTCATTCATTCATTCATTCGTTGTCCTCCGCGTCTGATGGACAGCTCCGTTAGAGTGTTCTAGAAACCTTTGTAGTGGCAAGAGCGAAGCGGGTTTCGATGGGAGGCGCTGAAGCAAAAAAAGCTGTTGGCCGCGCACGGCGCTTCCGTCGAATACTAGAGGGGAAAAGCTGGCCGTCTACGTTGCTGCGTCGCTGCATTCAGCGAGTTTAAGCGCTGTCGTTAAGAAAGGGTGGCGCTTTAAGCTCGTTGGGATAATAAAAGAGGGTAAGCGCGTACCTTGAAGATGTAAAAATATGCAAAAAGTCTACAAAGCGCGGGTACCACTCCACATCTAGCCGACCGCGAATAATTCGCCTGAGCGGGGCACCCTGAAGATGCATTGCCAACCAAAGGCACATAGAGCAAAAAACCATCTGGGGCAGGGAAAGTGCACTGCAGTTACAACAATTACAGGCGATGAGCAGTGAAGCTCGAGGAGGAGGTGAAAGAAGATTGGCTAAATGAAATGGAGGTGAAATCACTCGGAAAAAGTCTGAAACGACGGTATAGCAAGAATGAAAGGGTGCGGACGAAGAGTAAATATAACGAACGGAGGTGTTGGAGAGGATAAAGTGAAACGTTTGGATCGGTTTGATGGGGTTCAACCTAGGGTTTAACCTCTTAACCTGAGTCGCTATTGCGGCAAGAGACTCGGGTTACGAAGGACGCCGTAGCCACTCTGGATATTTTCGAACCCCTGGGGCACGTTCTTTAATGTCTACTGACATCGTGCAGTACACGCGTGCCTTTATAGCACTTCACCTCCATCTATAAATGCGATCGCTGTGGCCGGGATCCAACCCGAATCTTTCGGGCCAGCAGCCGAGCGCGCACTACAACTATTGATCAGTCATCACGGCGACGAAAGAAAAGTGAAGTGCGAAAAAAAATAAAATAAAGCAAGTGGTCATTCAGCAGGAAAAAGGAGACAATAAATAAAACTATGGGAAGAGAGAAGCAGATTACAGACCTACGTCCGCCGACGCAGACAGAAACGACATTTCCCCTTCTGTGAGAATGAGAGAGGGCTCGCTGATGCATCAGAAGTAATTTGAACGGTTTCAATTATTTCTTTGGTAAGGCGGCCGATTTCATGATCACTGAGCAGCTCTCGAAGACTGACAGGCAGCCGCAGTCCTTGTGGTCACACCATTAAGGCGTCTGCCACGATCCCTTTGAATCACTCCTTCCACTGCTTGAGCTCCCGTACAAAGTGGAAACGGGGCAGTTTTCTGCACATATGTATCATGTGAACATAAAAGTTGTTAGTTTATTTGTGAATATGTCCCATCTGGGAATTTGCTTAAAGTCAGTTGCTGGGCGAGTTGGTACTTCATGTTAACATTCACAGCGCAAGACGAACACGGACACGAGGGGAGACACCACAAAGCGCCGACTTCAACAAAAGTTTATTGCTGTGCGAGCGACTATATATGGTGTACAGCGGGCATTGTTAACGGCATAAAAATTAGTATTTTATAACTCTAAACTTGCATTTATTTGGCTTGCGGTTGCGTTAACGTCAAACTGAAATTTGAAAAACAGTCAGTTCTAAGGCCAGGCAGGAGCGATGTGGAACTCAATTATAAGGTCTGCATTGATTAATTGGTAGTGAAAACCATAGCTTTGAGAAGCGAGCATTAGAAGAACCAGCAACAGTTTGGTTTCGCCATTATAATTAATGGCGCAACCAATTTAAGTTAACTTCAACAAGAAAGAATAAGCACTGAGACCATGAGTAGAAATCGTGCACTATACGGCGATATCCATGAATGCATGAATGGCTTTCAATTTGAAAATAGTGGGCGTCGTACTCCCATACATATGATGCTAGATCCGCCCGTTCCATCAGCCATTAAATGTACAACTATGAAAGGGTATCTATAAATTCTCCTAGTAGCGTTACAAGAATGCCTTGAGCGCAAGATATTTTATACCAATATAAAATTTTCACGAATAAAACTGCAAGCAGAACGGTGGTAAATTATTTCATAGGAAATTTTAAATCAAGGATCCAGTGTCGTGTGTTATGAACCTCTACGAGTGTAGCGAAACAGTAGAAGGTACTTGCAGACTCGTCGTTCAAGCGCTATCCTATCTTGTCTAAAAGATATTCAAAACAACGAAACAAAACCCCGGAAAAACCCAAATTGGCAGTTGCCTTGTTTCAAATAGAATAAACTTGCAGCCAAAAGCGGTAGGTTATTGTTTTAGCATTGCAAATGCTGCCCGAGATATCCTACTGCGGTGGCGTACGTGGAAGGGGGAGCTATTTTTGGGCATTGTTCCTCTTTGAGAAAAATAAGAAGAACAAATTGCGGCATTGAGATAGCGATATATTGGTTTCTCATAACGCAACGCAGCAATTAAGCCTCTTAGGTGCTCGCGAGCGAACGAAATCAATTCCTCCAGGGACAGAAAGGAGCGCCGTACTAATTTTCAAGGTAGCTGCCGCCATCCCTCGCCTCCCGTTGGCGCCGTCACTGAAACACAGCCACTTATTTCACTTTTAAAGGTTAAAAATATTTATCCATCGGTTTTGGGCGTCTTCATTGGCAGGGAAGCGTTGATGCATTTAAAAAATTCAATATTTATGTGATAACGCCATCAGAACACCGCAACTGTCCTGTCGGCCCCTCGTAGCCGCGCGTACCGACGACGTGCTGTTTCTGCTCCAGTAGTCTATGCCAGCGCCGCGCCACGGCAACCGCTTCTAAAGCCTCACGGGGACAGAGCCGCTTTTGCCACTACAAAACCTTCTATAACACTGCAGCTCCACTCTGTCGGTCAGGTCGGTCACCACGTCAAAGAACAAATTGGAGCTGGTTTGCTGGCCGTGCAGATAGCGCCACGGTACCTGTGCTCTTTTAAATACTTGTACATTGATTGATTGACTGATTGATTGATTTATTGATTGATTGGCGTGCGTTCGAAGTTAGCGCAGCCCCCTGTCACTATGAGCGACCAAGTAGCCACCTTTAAAGCTTTGCTGATTGATAAACTTTATTGATTGAAACGGGGGTAAGTGGTAGTGGGTTAGGAAGAGGTTTGTGAGGGAGTAGTGGTCGGCATTCCTTGCTCCAGGAGTTCGTTGGCCTCAGCGGCGGCTCTGGCTCGCTGTACCAGCGTGAGCTGACGTTGCGGGTGCGAGTGAGCTATAGAAGGTCCTCGCACACTTCAAGACTAAAGCTATCTATGTCGGACATTATGGGCTAGTCCTGCATCCTCATTTGGTGTGGTATGACGTAGCGGTGTTTCACCACCGGACACATTCTCTCTAGTAGATTGTGTGGGCTATATTTGGTGGCAGTGTACTCTGTGTGGGTACGCGTCGGTTTTCAGACGCCTAAGTGTTATGGCTTGCTCTCGGCTTAGGCTGTCATTTGGGAGTTCGTACTTCCTACGCCTCTCTCTACCGGTGTCCACGCTCCCCGGCTAGGGTAACATCGGACGACTGCATCTACCCTAATGTTTCCCTCTACCCAAAACAATCGTGTGCTGCCCACTTGGGTCTGTTCCATCCGGCCGGCCAGCCAGGAACTTGTTTGCTAAAATACCCTTTCGGAAAACTTGGAGGGTGGCTTATGAGTCTGAGACTATCCAGGGACTGTTCTGTCTACTTTTGGCTTCCGAGACTTCTAGGGCTATTCTGCCGTCCGGATAAATTTGGTTGCTATAGTTGTTCCGCACGTTGGCTTTCCCTGTGAGTCGGTGACCACGGCGGCGGTCACTTATTTGCCCTTCAACCTCGGTGCGTCGATGTACGTCGCGAACTGTTTTCTTTTTAGGTGTTTGTCCAAGGTTCTGGCTCTGGCCTTCCACTTGCCCTCGTGGTTGGCCGTGTCTATATTCCTGGGCAGCGGTTTAACCACAAAGGTGTCTCTGATTTCTGGCGCGTCGCAGTGTAGTGAGGACGGTGCGACCTGCCCCATACTTAGTGGCACAGGCAGGGGCATTTTGGTTTACATTCTTTTTCTGGCTGCCCCACCATACATTTTGTCCTGGTCTGTCTTCTGGTATACTAGTCGAGCGCAGCACAGTCATAATCTTCGGATGTGCAGTCGGTTCCAGGATCGTCGACCTTCCTGTTCGAGGCGGATAGGGGTAACTCAAGAGCCAGTTTTTACGCCTATCTAGTTAGCACGCTTATTTGGTTCCTTTCCGTATTGGTTGATTTGTGATATCGAAGACCATAGGTGAGGTGCGGCATGATGAGCACAGCCACTATTCCTATCGCGTCTTGTTCCTTGATCTCCTTTCTTTTCTTCGTTATCCTGCTTATCATTGTGCAGACTTGTTTCGTTACATTGCCGCTAGTTTTGATTCTGCAGTCGCGCTTTATTACTTGTCGTAACCACAGGCCTAGTACTCTGGTTTTGTCTGACCGTCAGATCGGGTGGTCATCTACGGGTGTGTCAATTACCGCTGCCTTGTGCCTGGGGGAGCGTAGTCATATGTATTCCGAGTTCCTCTGTGAGCATTTCATGCCGCTAGAGCGCAGGAACTTTTCAGTTTCTAGCGCAGCTAGTTGTAGCCGTTCTTCCTTTTCCCCGGCAGAACCCTGTTGGATCCGCACCGTTATATCGCCTCCGTAAATATCACGTGTTCAACGCCTTGTACGTTCCTGAGTCTTCTCGTTACCCCAACCATGGCGATGTTAAAGAGTAGCGAAGAGAAAGTCAACCTTGCGATGTACTCTTGTTAGGGGTCTTTCTCCTTTCGGATCGGGTGTTGTTAATCCAGATGGTGGCTCTTTTGGCCGTTAGGAACGCCTTCAGGGACTCGCGGTTTTTTTTTCAGCAATTTGTTGCGGAGAGTTTCCTTAGTATCCCTTCGTGACTAATGTCATCAAAGCTTCCTTCAGATCTATGGCCAGTAGGATGCTTTTGTTATTCGCCGATATTATGTCAATGACAGTCTCTTTGAGCTGCAGTAGGACATCTTATGTGATTAGATTATTGGTCTGAAGACGAACATCGTGTCCGGAAACAGGTCGTTGTCTTGACGACTTCTTCGTAAAGCTTCCCTAGGCTAGTGGTTAACGAGGTGGCTCAGAGATTATCCAGGTTAGGTGTATTGGCTGGTTTGGGCATCGCAATGATCACCACGTGTCTCCATTTTTCGGGGACTCTCACATGTTCCCAGTGTTTGTTGATGACGTGCCTTCGTCGCTGTATGTGCCTGTCGTTTAAGTTTGTAATTATCGCGTTGGCGACTTGATCTTTGACTGGGGCTGTATCCCTGTATCCATAACAAATTATCTTGCCGTTATGTGCACCTCGTACGTTGTTATCTATGGGGCTAGATTTAGATTGTCCTCTCTATAATGTAATGTGCCGGACATGGGGTGACTGTGTGTCTCCTACGTATACGGACCAAAGGCTGTCGATTACTTGCTATTCTGTCTCTTTAAACTGGTGCGTTATCGTTTCCAGTGCCTTTCTCTATTCTCTCGGAATTTGTTGGTCATAAGGTGCCTTGGCAGCGCCCACGCTTTCGCGCTGCCAAGGATTTTATTTAGAGTTTTGCAAATTTGTTGCCAGTTATTGCGGAAAAGTTTAATGGCGTATTCGCCGACTTCGTTGTTTTATGTGATCCTCTGAGTTTCCTGACACGTTTACACGTTTTCCATCTTCCGCTTAGCCCTCTACGAGCGTTCCATAGGTGCACTAAGTGTTTGTCTATAACTGAGAAGACTTCTGTGGTTGTGGTTTTGTATTGTCTTTATGGGCTTTTCTGGTCATTTCTGTCCATTATTTTAAGCCGGTCTTCTCTTGGCATTCCGTTAATTGCACTTTTAACTTGATCCAGCCTATTATTTTAGCATTACGCGGGGTCTGCTGTACTCTGCTATGATCCCCTGCTTTTGGATAGCCTAGTGGGCGCTGCCAAAATTTTGGTTGGTATGCGTCCATAGCTGTTCTTCGTTTCCGAATACTGTGAGGTCGGTGCATGTGACCCTGGATACGCTGTTTCTGTAGTGGGTAGCGAGCTCCAGGTCGTGCCTATCAATGTTTTTTAAGAGGGATCTTCCCTAGTGCGAGGCCATCTTGTGCCCCAGTTTCTGTTTAAGTCTCCCACAATCAACTGTTGGTTGTCTTTGGCTTTTGTTGCTACCTCCTTCATCGGCTCATCCAATTTGGCTCTGTGATGACTGGGGGATGAATATACATTTAGGAGGTATACGCTGCGCTCGCCCCTTTTCTTTGGGATGACGTCAGTAAAGTCGTGTTCTATGGCCTCTTGCCACAGTGCGTACCTTTGTAGCAGTGTTTCACCTCTCTTGAATCTCTCATCTGTGACTGCTTCGTAGCTTGCCATTTTGGGAGGTGTTTTTTTTTTGTGGCGCTACGAGTTCTTTATTTTTTCCTTTTCATAACGAGGATGTTAAAGTCGACCTTGCGCCTAAAGCCGCGGCAATTCCATTGCAATATGGTTAGTAGTTTGTTTTGCTTATTACAGTGGAAAGTGGGGGGCGCGTAAAGATTCTGGCGTCTCCGCAATGGCTGTCAGGTTCGGTTCCCCTTTGTTTTGTTTGCGATGCACTTCCTCTATTCATTGGTCTGTGATGTTTTATCTGATTGCAATCTGCTAGCATCATGTGGCTCAGTTACTGCGTGAGACTATGCCCTCTAGTGTGTTCGGTGCACCTTGTGTAAGGGCAGGTGTTTGATTCAGCGACAGCGTGCACGGACGTGAACCATTGCGTATTCGTGTACGCAGCGTTTGCTTCGTGCTGTTGTCATTTTTTTGCAAGGCTAGACTCTTTTTGAGTCTGCCATTTCTCTCCCTAGGTTAGCGTCCTCTGTGGCCTCTAGAGTGGCTACTATTGTTTGGTCAAGTGCAGTAAGTGAAGCACTTTTCAATGGGCGCACCCTATTGAGCGTATTTTAAGAGCGTGCGCTGTTGGGCTAGTCGGTCAATCATGGTAAATAAAAGGGGCTACTGCGCTCAAAAAGACAGGGACGAGAAGGAAACACAACAAGCGCAGCTTCTTGGTGCTCTTCGTGCCTCTGCAGTGGCCAGCATTCTCGTCCCCGTATGGTGGCCTGGATCTTGCGTTCCGTTCCTGGACTTAGGCCTCACAGTTAGGCCTCGCAGTTCCTTCCTTCTTTTTCCACTTCTTCACTGTCGGACCACCTCGGTCTATGGGTGGCTTTGCTGGCTAGCGCAGGCTGCTTTCTCGGCAGTGTTTTCAGTCTTTTCTTGAATGCAATCTCCCCGATTGCGTGAGCTTCACCACACCACTCACATTTGTCGTCGTTGCCGGTGGTGGCGGTAGCGTGACCGGAAAAATAACGGAGGGCACTTAAGAGTTCTTAAATGCTTCGAATGCGAAGCATTGTTCAACTTTTTTCACTGTTTTTCCTTCCCTTTTAATCACACGCCTACGCCTATAGGGCAACGCATTTGTTAACCACGATTGAGCGCGGTATTGTGGCCTATGGGTTGCGTGCTCTCCTCGCAATCTCAGAGCCCCAGGTTCAGTTCCCTGCACCTTCGGACAAAATTTTATTTTTCTTTGATACCGCGTGACGTCATCTGGGATTTTTTGGCACCATTGCTGCTGGCCATTGCCGACGCCGGATGCATACTCTGCTAATCAGCCATATTGTGCTTTCCCATTAAAAATCCCCAGAGAAGAAAAGCGACCCTTCTTCCAAGTAGGTCGCATGACCCCGTGACGTCATTACAAGATTCCCACCGTGGCAGGTGGGAATTTTCTCACCGGATTGTGAGCACACTGCCCATCGTGGCAGGTTGCAGTTTAATAAATGATTGGTCGTGAGAGGTTGCAACGGTAAGAGCAACCTGAATCTCACAAGCCCCCGCCAGTGGCTGTGCTCGTGTGGTGGAGGCGGAGCCTAAGTGTCCGATTTTTCTTTCGAATCATGCGTTAGACGTTGATATTCAGGGATGAACCCGTGGTGTTCTTTTAGGACCGCTAAATAATATATAATTTAATTTTTGATGCTGTTTCGGTTGCCGTTTCATCAGCCGAACAATACCTATGACACTAAATGTGTGTTCAGGTCAAGTGCGACATGAAAAAAAAACTGCGATTTAGCCGCTATAGTTTTAGTTCACTGAAACGCTCAAGGAAGCCTGCGTCAAGAGCTGGAATGAATACAAACGTAGTATCAGCGGTCATATTGCACTTTTTTAATGCCTAACGTGACCTAAACCCGCCTTCAGCGACACAGCTATCTTTCGTTTGATGAGACCGAAACAGCAGGAGAAAATACTAAGTGTTGATCCACCGGTTCTAGTGTGTTATGCCGCATTGCAGACAAGAAAACATCAAATTAAAATTACGTGTGTATAGTTTTTAAAGTCGCCTGACTCAAGACTCTCCGCTAGATCATAGAGCGTTTTCTGCCTTCGAAGACAGTGTCGTTTCAGCGATGTCCGCGAGATTCGTTCTAGTTGTGTGCTCGAGCACGGTTTGTGGTTCCTTTGACCCTCTGGAGGAACCAACTGCCTCTAGCTGCGTGAAGACTGCGCTGGCGCCTCGTGTAACATCGTTCGAGTGACCGAGGGTCATGTCACCCTTTGGACTGTTGATCATTCCAACGAACCTGTCGCGTTGCAGCCTCTGCCAGTCGCTGCGCTCAGCGACAGTGTTTATTGTCCAGCTGTACTCCATCTCACAAGTTGTTTGCAGCGCTGTGAAGGCCGTGGCGATCTGAGCCAATCAGAACTGCATGCGCTGTGAAACGGGTTTCTTGGTGCCCCTTATCCCGCGACTGGTGGCTCTGTCACTGGAAAGAAACCAGCACCAGTGTCCAGCTTCTGCGCGCCAATGTGTTGGCACAGCAGACTCGGTGGACGCCATATTTATGAATGGCTGCTCACCGCTTCGCAAGCGGCCACCACAGTGCTGCGTTCGTAATGACTTTCATTGCCAATTTAATTTAAATGCTGGTTGTACATTAAGAACACCACCCGACACTACGTTTTCAGTTACTGCAATAACTGCTTAGAAAATGGCCACAACACTGGTAAAATATTTCACGGGCTATTTGTTGCCGTCGTAGGCCGCGATTGGACGAGAGATCTCCACCTTTCACAGTGCTGCAGGTGACTTGCGACGTATAGACGCCGCGATCTGACCGAGCTTCTATTCCTGGCCATGGTACACAGATCCTAATCTGCCAATGCACGTGCGCCGTAGTGTAGTGGTGCAATGGAATGCCCGAGGCCTACGAGGTCGTCTGAGTCACTTCCGGCAACGCGTCCACAAGTACCGCTTCCCTGTGCTGGTTATATGTGAGCCCAACATGCCGTCGCCTTTCCGCCTTTCTGGATACTTGCTGCTGTGGTCTCGCACAGAAGACGAAACTAGCAAAATGTTAGTTTGCATACGCCAAGACATTGCGCACGTCCGCCAAGTTCTACAGCCACGCAACACAAACCATTACATCTGTTTGACAGTCACGCTAAAAGGACGGGCCTTTTCGATAATCGGTGCCTACATTCCACCTAGAGATGCCATTGATACTTCGTACCTATATTCAGCCATCCAGAGTTGTCCAGCTCCTCATATCATAGTGGGCGATTTTAATGCTCATCACCCTCAGTGGGGCAGCGCTGTTATGAATAACCGAGGCAGGAACCTGTTTGACTTTATGCACTCCCAGAACTTCATCAATATCAACGATGGTTCACCTACGTTTCTGCGTGGCACGTCGTACAGCAGCTACTTGGATCTGGCGTTTGTTTCAGCAAGTCTCCAGTTTTACGTCAGCTGGTGCAGTGACGTGGAAACACATGGGAGCGACCACATTCCAACGTATGTTTGCGTCAAGTGGTACGCACCTACTACTCCGTCTCGCGTGCGATATACAGACTGGCCTGCCTTTAGGTCGTCCGTGGAGATTTCCTGTGTGGACCTCTCAACACCATCTAAAATAGAAGGTCTGAATACGTCCTCTCTCAGTGAGACCACGCGGTGTATATGTGCGCCTACGCCAGGGTCTACTATTGACGTGGAATTCGAAAGACTACGCGCAGTCCGTCGGCGCGCCGAAAGGAAATACAGAAGAACCAAATCCACGTATGATCGTGCCCTTTGTCGCCGAGCTCAACGACAAATAAAGCGCCACCTAGCGAGACTAGGGAGACAACGTTAGAGGCAGTTCTGTTCATCGCTGGACCCTCGTAAACCACTGTCTCGTATTTGGCATGTAGCCAGGAGCTTGCGTTCACCCCCGCAGGAACGCTATCCTTTCCATGCCCTGTCTATTTACCAACGCCGTAATAATGTAGAGGTAGCAGAAGAATTCTGCAAAATGGTTGTGGGCACAACTATGGTACCATCAACCAGTTTGGAGGCTTTTGTACCACCTTCACCAGATGACCACTACGACATGCTATTCACGATGCCTGAACTAGAAGTTGCTCTTTCCTCGTGTAGGCGTCCATCTGCACCCGGTCCTGACGGGATTTCGTACGCGTCCCTCTCTCACCTTGGCATGGAAAGCCGAACTGTGCTGCTCAGTTACTACAATGATTCATGGGCTTCCGGAATCGTTCCAGAACACTGGAAGATCAGCCGCCTGGTTGCACTTTTGAAGCCTGGCAAACCTCCTTATGAGCTTACCTCATACCGGCCAGTTGCACTAGCAAGCTGCGTCGGCAAAGTTATGGAGCGAATGGTGCTGGCGCGGCTCGAATGGTTTTTAGAGCAGAATGCTCTCTATCCGGATATGATGACTGGGTTCCGGAGGGGACGTTCTTCGATTGACAGCGTAATCGACCTCATATCGACAGTGGAACATGAAAAACGTAGTCGCCGACTCGTCGCTGCTGTCTTCTTGGACATCAAGGGGGCTTACGATAATGTACTTCAGGACACCATCCTTGATGCCCTTGACGACACTGGCGTTGGCGGCCGGATGTATTCGTGGATTGGGAGCTACCTCAACGGCCGGTCTGTTTACATGTCTACGCCTGATGGGGAGACTACCCGTCATCAGGTTTGCCGTGGAGTTCCTCAGGGAGGAGTTCTTAGCCCAACCCTATTTAACGTGGCATTGATTGGACTGGTGAATGAACTTCCCACTAACATTCACATCAGTGCCTATGCTGATGATATCTGCATCCGGGCGTCGGGTTCAACACGTCCGCAAATGCGTGGGAGATCACAACGTGCCGTGTCATCTACTTCAAGGTACCTACGGCGTCAGGGTTTGCACTTGGCAGCTGAAAAATGTGCTGTGGTCGCATTCACGCGCAAGTCTGTCTGCCACTACCCGGTAACTCTTCAAGGGGTTGCAATACCATACGTCTCCCACCACAAATTTTTGGGCATTATCATTGACCACGATCTGTCAGGGTAGAGGCATATAAACATGCTAAAGAAAAGACTCACTCTTTTTTGCCATGTGCTTCGCTTTGTGGCAGGCATTAAATGGGGCCCAACGGAGCGCTCCTTGCTTCGACTTTACTATACCCTCTTTATTGGCTACATTCGTTACAGCCTTCCTGTACTCTCTAACATGAGTATTTCCTGCTTGCGGACATTAGAGAGTGTCCAAGCACAGGCGCTCAAGATATGCCTCGGATTACCACGTTGTGCCTCGAAGAAAGGCACGATTGAGGAATCTCGTGCGTGCCCAATATCGGTCTATCTGTCACACTAACCACTTCGTGTATATTTACAGGCGCTTACACGGCACCGCTGTCACTCGCTGACGAAGATTTTTGATGAGCGACCGGACAGCAGTTTTGCACGCGCATTGCGTTTCCATCGCTCCGATTTGCCATCAAACTATGCCCTGCCTCATCATTCCTTGCAGCCCCCATGGGTAGTGGCTCAGCCTTCAGTCTGCCTGCATGTTTCTGGCATAATGAAGAAGTCTGCGATGCCGGTTAGCGGACTGAGGCAACTCGCACTTGCCTACATCTGGTCAGAATACTACAACTGTGTGCACGTCTACACGGATGGATCAGCGTCTCCAATTGCATCAACAGCAGCTTTCGCAATCGTTGCACAACAGACGACCCGCAGATTCATTTTGGGAGACAAGTCTACTTCTACCGCTGCACAGCTTGTGGACCTTCGGGAGTCGATTCGCCACATCTGCGGAGAACCGCCTCAGGAGTGGTGCATTTTCACCGACTGTAAACCTGCGCTACATATTTTAGTATGCTTCCTACGCCACACAGCCTACCAAGCTCTGGCTCTTGATATCATTAGTCTCGTATCATTTGCTCAGGGAAACGGCCACCGTATAGTGTTTCATTGGATCCCCGGACACTGCGGACTCGCTGGCAATGAGACCGCCGACGCTGAAGCAAGGGGCGCCTTCAGCAGTGGCCTGCGTACAGCTGTACCGTTCTCTATAGTGGACACAACTTGTCTCCTTTCGGAATTGAGGGAGACGGCTAGGTACTGGGCCCTGCCAGACACCCGCCACATCCGCCTTAAACGGCTAGATCCGACGATGACCTTTTCAGTTCCTCGCGGAATATCTCGCCCTATTGCATGCGTTATCCGTAGACTACGTTTAAATGTGGCATTCACGCGCAAATACTTGCACTTAGTAGGACAAGCAGACTCCCCGGAATGTACCACATGTGGCGTGCTAGAGACTATAGAACATGTTTTAGTGGCGTGTCCAGCGTATGCACGTGAAAGACTCATACTCCCATCTGCTCTGAAGCCTATAGACACATCGCTCCTCTCTGAGGATTTGATCCTCGGCGCTTGGCCAGATAGTTTTATAACTGTAAAGGCAACGCGAGCGCTCTCACGCTTTTTGAGCGACACGGACCTTGTCTCGCGTTTGTGATGTCAGAAAGTGTGCCTTGTTTTTCATCTGCCTCCTCCCATCATCATCGTCCCCCATCGTGACCTTCTTTTATCTCCTCTTCCCGTCCCCCAGAGCAGAGTAGCAGGCCAGATATTTATTTTTCAGGCCAACCTCTCTGCCTTTCTTATCAATAAACCCTCTCTCTCTCTCCCAATCTGCCAACTACCGCCAGATTTTAGTAGAAGTTCTTTTGACGCACACTGACGTATTAGACTTCGCCCGATAGCAATCACCACCGATTTCAGCATCCCGTACCCATCACATGATAAATACCGGATAATCCCTACCGACTCGATGAAATCCATACCGCGTTTCGCCGTTAAAATGTCTGATAATCGATGAACAAATCCGTGGCATGTCGCAACGAAGAACTGGTCAGAAATCTTCACTCCACGGCGTAGGCCGCCTCAGTGATCCTCCTGAAAAGAAAATATTGCACGTGGTGACTTTGTGTCGATCAGTTATAGCTCACTAGTTGGGCCGCTTGGCTAATGAACTGGAATCAATCCCCACCGCGGCGGCCGCTTTTTGGTGTAGCCGAAACGCGAAAGGCTCCCGTTTTCTGTGCGATATCAGCGCACGTGTAAGATCCGCTGTTGGTATAAATTAATTCAGAATGCTCCAATGTATACGACGCCTCTCGTAACCCATGCGTCACTTGGGGACGTTAAATCTCACAATTTACAATTTAAATACATTTTATCAACTCATGGTCGTATTTATTATGTCCTGTTACTCTACCTGTGTACACTAGATTTTCTTGTAAAACTTGGGTGTATAAGTGGCCTAGAAAGAAATAAAAACCGTTGTAATTGTCACACAGTGCCCTCGTAGCGAATGATTAGGAAAATTTCGCCGTAAATGCAGCTATTAAGCGCATATTTTTTTCTCGCAACCAAATCTGAAAGCATAAGAAACAAGGTTGAGAATGAGCACCTAAACCTCGTGCTCGGTTCTCGTTTGTGGTAGAGCTCGAAAAAGCTGTTTGCGCTTCGCTTTTCGCAACCCTGCGGAGGTAGCGCAGATACAGCGCTGCACATCAGTTGCTGCCCCGCCAAACTGCGTCACTAAGATATTTAGGGTTTTATTTCAATTTGCGTGTGTTTGTTTTCTTGTGCTTTCATGCATGTGTCTCGCCAGACGAACTTTTGTCGAACCCTGGAGAACGTTCCCCTGAACTTCTCATTGCTAGATCGTAAATCTGACGCGATGGTTATTTGCAAGCACAAGACACGTAAACACCCTCGGCAAACGTTACTACAAGGCTCAGGACGAAATTTGTGCTCGGAGATACGCTATGGTGAAACAGAAAACGACTGTGCTGATGATCCGCCCCCTCCCCCCAACCTCGGTCATAGAAGTACGTATAGGCTTGGATTTCTCCGTAGAAATAGGCTCACAAAAAAAGACACGGATGGTGCATGAAAACAAGCAACACTAGCACTACAAATTTTGCAACATCATGTCTGCTGTGTCCACCCAAAACTGATGGCACTGCATGACATCATTCACATTGCACAGAACATAACGGTTCTGCACTGTTCCCGTCCCCCTTCTTATTCACCATATGTGTTCCCTTTGCTTCCCGCAGATTTCGGATCCCTTCTACAATGCCTTCGACTTCACTTTCCGGGAATTCATGAGTCCCGGAATTATTGCGTGGTAAGCTCCGCTGCGCCACAGCCCCGTCCGTGAACACGTCGTCACAGCGGCCTGGTCATTTCTTACGCAAAATATTACACCACGTGCGTCTTCACGGAAGTGTAGCATGTTACTTGGGTCAGGGGACGGGAGAGAGAGAGAGAGATAGGTGGATGATTCTGTCTACACAGCTGGTTTTGCACAAAGTGATGGTTCGCCGGCTCTGCCAGAGTGATTAAAGCGCGACTAATTTATATCAGCGGTGAAACAGACTCTTTGTTCCTGAGTGTTTGACCATGTAATTTCATATAGTTTAGCAGGAAAAATATTTTGTGTCGCTGAACGCGAAGTACTGAGTCCTGATCCGCGCGAAGTACTGAGTACGCGCGAGTACTAATCCCCGCGAAGTACTGAGTCGCGTACTGGAGCGTCTGCTGTCAGGCCTTGAGTGATGTTACGCCAGGCACGGACCTCAAGGAGAGGAAGTAAGCGGTCACAAGACGCCTGGTACGTGGGGTGTCCGTGAATTCAGCATTAGGCATGTCCTGCAAAAGAAAGCTGAAAAAAATCGCCACAACCATACATACTGCGAATGTCAAGCCTCCCAGGTGGCTCAATGGTTGTTCTGCTCGGCTGTTCACCCGGAAGGCGCGGGTTATACCGTCCGCGGCGGTCGAATTTCGATGGAGGCGAAATGCCTGAGGCCCATTCACTGTGCCAGTCAGTGCATGTTAAAGAACCACAGGTGGTCGAAATTACCAGGAGCCCTTCCCTACGGCGTCGCTCATAGCCTGAATTGCTCTAGGACATTAAACTCGATAAACCCAACTCATTGCAATGTTAATTATTAATGAGGCGGTAGAATGTCCATTGACACGACGAACCATTGACCCACAGACCAGGCGTCAGATGAGGATCCAGTTCCCGTCCATCCGGTTCACTCCTGGCCTACAATGTCCCTATAATAGCTTGACGAATAACTGTAGACATGCCTAATCTGCTTGTCACCACGCGCAAAGGTGAAGGTGTCAAGTTACGTTGTAAATGAGGCATATTTGTCAGCTTCTTACATACATAAGGACTCCATTTTATCATTATTTGATTGTTTGTTTCCTTTTAAATACCGCAATCCCAATCGGGATCAGTTGCAGTCCACATGAATACCCACGTATGTAACCGCATCTGCATAACAAATCGGAAAAGAACGATATGAATAGCAGATAGAAAAATTTACAATTAGAGGAGCCTTTAAGTTCAGAGCATCTATATATACATATTGACACGCTGCATTAAGCTAGCACGCGCCGCCTCACAAAGAGAAGAAGAAGAAGCGATCTGGAGCTGTGGACAAGACGTTCGTCGAAACCCGCCGCTGCCTCTTGTGATCGCTGATCACAAGAGACAGCGGCGGGCTTCGATGAACGTCTTGACCACAGCTCCAAGTCGCTTCTTCTCCATTTGAGGCGGCGCGTGCTAGCGGAATGCACTGATCACAAGAGACAGCGGCGGGCTTTGACGAACGTCTTGACCACAGCTCCAGATCGCTTCTTCTTATTATTATTAGGCGGCGCGGGCTAGCGGAATGCACCGTGTCACTGGCCCCCCGGAAAGAAAGAGCATCGTCCTGATGCGTAGCCTGTGTGTTTAAAAAAAAAGTTCACTAGAGAAAGCATGATGTGTGCGCTACAGTCCAGCTCTACCGCTATCGCTCGTAGTAAGGCTTGAGACGGACAACGTGTACCACCTCAGGGTGCAGGGATCGCCGCGACTCCTGAAATCCGTCAGGAACGACCTCATAGTCGAGGTTTCCAATTGGCCTGATCACTTTGTAGGGTCCAAAGCACCGGCAGAGGAGCTTTTCACTAAGTCCGCATCGGCTAATGGGAAACCATACCCACACACGGTCTCCTGATGTGTACCGAGCATCACGGCGTCGGAGGTTAGTGTTGGGCATCTCGGCATTGTTGGTCGAAAATCCTCTCTCTGGCCGGCTGACGAGCCTCTTCAACGAGGTGCAGGAAGGTGTGAAGACCCGCATTCGGGTCGATGTCGTCCACATGCGGTAACATGGCGTCTAGAATCGTGGTCACGTCGCGGCAGTAAACGAGACGGAACGGTGGCATGTTTGTCGTTTCCTGTACGGCCGTATTGTAAGCAAAGGTGACGTATGGGAGCACTTCGTCCCAAGTTCTGTGCTGGACGTCGACATATATTGAGAGCATGTCACCTAGCGTTTTGTTTAATCGTTCCGTTAAACCATTCGTCGGAGGGTGGTAGGATGTCGTCTTTCGGTGGTCTGTATGACTGTGGTGTAAAATCTGCTGCAGGAGGTCAGCCATAAACGCTGTACCCCTATCGGTGATTAGGGTCTCCGGTGCACTGTGACGCAAAACGATCTGATGAATGAAAAATTTTGCCACGTCAAGGGCTGTGGCGCTTGGCAGAGCTGATGTTTCCGCATATCGTGTCAGATAGTCGGTTGCAACGATGATCCACTTGTTTCCCGAATGAGAAAGAGGGAATGGGCCCAGCATGTCCATGCCGATCGGCTGGAAAAGCCGCGATGGTTGTGCTATAGGCTTCAAGAATCGAGCTGGTTTTGTTGAGGGCATTTTGCTACCCTGACAGCCTCGGCACGTTCTGACGTAGTGCGCAACGTCCGACTGAAGGCGGGGCCAGTAATACTTCTCTTTGATCCTTGCAAGCGTGCGGGCTGCACGCAAATGTCCAGAAGTCGGTTCGTCGTGTGAAGCTTGAAGGATTTTGTCACGTAGGCTCGTCGGTATGACAATAAGTTATTGCTGATTTTTTGCGGCAAAGTTTTTCTTCACACGGACACCATGGCGAACGCAGAGTGGCGCCACCGAGCGCTTGAAAGCCTTCGGGACAGTCGGGCGGGCACCGTTAAGAAACTCCATGAGGTGCCGAAGTTGCGGGTTAAGGTGATGTCGTCGTCGTAGTTACCGTCCTCCGTTGGGGGTTCGACCGGGGCGCGCGAGAGGCAACCGGCGTCTGAGTGCTTCCGGCCGGACTTGTACACCACTGTCATGTCGTATTCTTGGTGGCGCAGACTTCATCTGACAAGGCGGGCTTCGACGAGCGTCTTGACCACAGTTCCAGATCGCTTCTTCTTCTTCTTTTGAGGCGGCGCGTGCTAGCGGAATAACTAGAAGAGAGAGAAATAACTAGAAGGATAAAAATAGGTTGGAGCGCACATAGCAGGTTCTCTCAGATAATGAATTTCAGTTTACCAATATCCCTAAAGACAAAAGTATACAACAGCTGTACCTTACCGGCACTCACCTATGAGGCAGAAACGTGGAGCCTAACGAAAAGGGTTCAGCTTAAGTCAAGGACAAGACAGCGAGCCATGGAACGAAAAGTGATTGGTGTAACGCTAAGAGACCGGAACAGGGCAGAGTGGGTGAGGGAACAAATGCGAGTTCATGGCATCCTAGTTGAAATCAAGAGGAGGAAATGGGCTTGAGCAGAGCATGCAATGCGAAGGCAAGGTAAAAGCTATAGTCCTTAAGGGTAACTTCAATAACACTTCTGTTGGGCCTAGTTGGTCCTGATAATATTACAGATGATCGATGTGCGGATATTTACCTTAAGCAATCCACGAACAGGAGAGAAACACAAGAACGAGGTGGATTTCAAGAGAAGGCAAGCGTAGCAGGGGGTGGCAGAAAGTTAGGTGGGCGGATGAGAAGTTTGCGGGGATATTTATTTACATACCTGCGGCGCCCTTGCGGGCATTAGTGTAGGGGGAAAAGAAAAAAGAATACGAGTGCGCAGATGTTATATAATACAAATTCAGCTGCAATTTGAAAGACAGAAAACAAGCAGTGAAAAATAAAACGATACGTATACACGTAGTTGTCTTGATATTTTGCGTCACTTAATCACACTGTATCATGGTAAGTGGAAAAACAGGCATGAGAAGTTAAACGCAATGCTAGGACCCATCATAAAAGAATATTTTTCAGATCCTGGTTAAAAGACGAAGGGGTCCCGGACCCAATATCTCCAGGCAAACCATTCCACTCATGTACTGTCTTATGGAAGAAGCTGTTATTAAATACGTTTATCCGACAAGCATATTCACGCACTTTTCGGGAATGGTCCGTTCGTGCAGATACATATGTTGGTTTCTTTAGATATCTATCGTCGTCGATGCCTGTTCTAGAGTAAAAGATATAAAATAGCGACCAGCGCAGGTATTTTCTTCTGGTTTCAAGCAGCGGCCACCCCAGGTTTTTGGAAAGATCGCGAGATCTTTTCAAAAAGTCATAATTACAAGCGAGCAGCACGTGCCTATACGCGTTCAAGTTTTGCAATGTTGCACTGGGTTGACGGATCCCAAATACTGCAACGTACTCAAGAATGGGACGTATATTTGACGGAAATAATGTTTCCTTTAGGTTAGTTGGCGCCTGATTAAAGTTTCACCGGAGGAAATTTAACATGCGACTAGCCTTCAGAGTTATGTTATGTATATGAGCATTCCATGACAAATTGGCAGAGAAAACAACACCAAAATATTTGTATTCGCTTGCAACCGACAGGCAAGTTCCATCCATGACATAATTGGCAAGCATTGGTGTTTTTTTTAGTTGTAAAGCTTACGAGATTGTATTTGGATAAATTAAGGGACATCATCCAGGACTGGCACCACAAGAACACGGAGTCCAGGTCATTCTGTAAATGTTGAGAGTGCGCCGCACTCGAGATTTCGCGGTAGATACAGCAATCATCCGCGTACAATCGAACACGGCTGGTAGTACGGTCAGTAAGGTCACTGATATAAATCAAGAAAAGTAGGGGGCCCAAAACTGACCCCTGTGGGACACCAGATAATACAGACACACCTCATGAGCACTCACCGTCCAGAACCACGCACTGTTTTCTTACAGACAGGCATGCTTGAATCCATGCTAAGAGATTGACCGTATACTAAAAGGGATATTTTGTGTAACAAGTGTACATGGCAAACGGAATCAAATGCCTTCCGAAAACCTAGAAATATACAGTCCACCTGCGCACCTAAGTTAATTGAGGCTGCAATATCATGAGTAAATTCAATTGATTGCGTATCACAAGAAAACCCAGCCTAAAACCGTGCTGCGTTGGTGAAAAGAAGTTATTACTCTGCAGGTGATTAATTAGGTTAGTGTAAATAACATGCTCTAGTGTTTTACACACTACGCTTGTTAATGAAATAGGTCTGTAGTTACATGTTACGTTCTTGTCACCGCTCTTATGGATCTGAATTATGCTTGCATTTTTCCAGTCAGAGGGTGGCCGCAGCTGTAAAAGGACAGGGTTAATTAGAGAGACATGGGAGAGGCCTTTGCCCTGCAGCGGGCGCCGTCAGGCTGATGATGATGATGATGATTGTGATGTGGCAGATAATCTGATGTCGTCGGCGTCGTTGACAGTGAGCGAAATATTAAAAAAAATCCCGTGAAAAGCAAATGAGCAGGAAGGTGGCCACCTAGGTCACATAACCTTGTGAAGTCAACACAACCTGCCCGCCGGATTGGAAGCAAACTGCGCACCATAGTAGGCGGCAGTTAAAGTAATAGTTGATTGCGACATGTTGCTCGGGAAGAGCAACCTGGGTCGCATAAGCCTCAGTTGTGGCAGCGCCTGTTATTGTAGGGGAGAGTTGTGCATCGCTTAACCGCCGCACCACTGTGCCAGGAGGGGTATAAGGACTCCCATGTGTTGATGAATGTTAAGAAGAGAATGACCAATTCTTCATAATGGAAAATTGACCCAAGAACGCTGAAAGGAAAACAGCCACGAACTCGCAGGTTCAGTTGTTTTTCGGAACCATTAGAGCTGTTGCTCGCGGCGTATGCTCTTAAGGCGGAGCTAACATGTCCGCTTCAATTTTTTTATACTGTTAGAGGAAGTAATATTGTGTTTCAAGCCATTCCAAATTGAATAACACGTGAGACATAACAGAGTTCTGTGGAATGTCAGATTTTATTTCTACGGGGGGAGGGGGACGGTGTTTGCATTTCCGATACAAACAAGTTGATAACTATGAGATGACATAACTAACTGTTCAATAAAGTTGCAGAGGTTCAACGTTGTTAAACCTAGCACGTGTGCGAAAGGAGGGGATATTTAAGCTCGGCTTTAAGGGATTTTATAGGTTAATGGCAGTACAGTTATGCATTCCAGTGTCTGTTAGCGGGTAATACTTCACTAGTTAAGCTACTCGATGTTCTGAGTATGTATATTTTGCGTCTTTAATTGTTCTGCATTCTGGAAAACGCGAGTTGATAAATTATGAAAGAGTGCGTTAAAAAGTGTTGTGTAAAATACTTCTTCGTCCGTCTGAAGCTAGCTATCTCTTTAATAGTTTCAGCAGCATCCGTACATTCAACACAGTGTTCTTGCAGTGTGCTATTTCCAGGTATATGTGGACTGAATTCAGAGTTCGATGGTCCACCGGTCTCTAGCTTCGTGCTACCTCCCTCTACGCATAGTACCCATTGCTAGAACTAAATACGGAGAAAGCCAGTGTTCCCACAATATTCAATAGACTGTCTGACAAGACACACGAATTAGAGACTAAGAGGGCTGTAAAGAAAGCGCTCTTAAACTACAATATCAGGTGATTTTGACTCGCAAATTGTCAGTTTTTGCTAACCCTTGTGTTCGCACGTGAGACGCAGTTCTGCTGTTTATCATTTTCTTCGTTTTCTTGGTAGCTACAAGCGGGTATTCTAACGTATCTGACCACGTGATTTTCTACCAACCCTCTTCTTGCACGCAGTCATGCACGCAGTGTGAATTTTTTTCTTCGCATCGCCTGGTTTTATTTCTAACGGCATTATTACGGCTTAATACGTAGTGGCTGGCGCAACGCATTATTTTATTGCAAAATGTGTCTGGTGTTGGTTCTTTCGTGGTATAAAAAACGGACAATCGCCATCTGCTTCTGAGTTTTGGCCAAGTGACTGCTGGCTTTGGCATGCCTGCTATTAATATTGTACTCTAGTTCATTGATGAAAATCAGTTATCAATGCGGAAGCATTACGAGTCCCATTATCACAAAAGCCGGCGTCTGTCGCGCTCCATATTACGAAATTCGGATGATGTCAGAAAACCAGCGTACGAGGTTACAGCACATGCAAGTGAACATGCGTAGTGAAGAATGACGAAACATAACGTATGCAAGTCTTAGTCTTTCTGAAACGTAACATGACTCAGCACTTTAATGCTTTCGCATTCTCACACGTAGCCAGTGTTAAGTATCTGCCGAATTTGCGAATGGTTGTTATTGTTATTATCATCAGCACCAGCAGTGAGCGTGCCCTTTTTTGTGCGCAGCACCCTGTTCGCCCTGTCCATCTCGCTGACGGCGCTGCTGTTGGTCAGCGAGGACCAGGGCGGGATCCGAGGCCGGTGTGCTGTCGCAGGTGCGCACTAGCGCATTGTTCGCCCTCACGCGTGCGCATACACGCCGAGCCGGAGAGGCCAAGTTTTGTGAAAAGCGGATGTTTCTCTCCGCGAGTCGGCCGCCTTTAGGGATCTCCGATGGGCAACGGACGAGGTGGCATCACGAGCCCTAACTGGCGGCAGTTTGGGATAGATGGATGGTAGATAGGAGAGTCCCCTTTGAAACGGGGTGGTGTAGATGCCACCATGCTCTGGGTTTTTCTTTATGTTTCTTTAAGCAAACTTTTACACCTAACGGCGTTATCTGTAAATTTGTCAATTTCTTTAGATAGAATTTTTAATCCGGAACTTGTAACCTTATGTCACCGCCCTATTTTTAGGTCAACAACTTTCCAATCGCTTTTTGCTAACTTCTACTCTAGATTCCTTCACATGACCGTGCTAATCTCTAAACGCTAGGGCCTCAGGGAGATTGACCGTGCCTGCATCGACAACCGGTTCACACCGCCACATCCTAGTATAAGATGCTGAATCGTTTCTACAGGTGTACCACACACTACATATGTGTCATCTACTTGGTTGAAATTCTTTTTGTACCTTCGAGTTCTATACAGCTTGGTCTATCTTCAAGGTGTAGGGCACTGCCTCTTTATCTATCACAGAACTGTCCTTTCTATGATAAGCACCCCCCCTGGGGTGTGCTACCGGCGCGTTTACAATCTCCTTGTCCCCACTGCTGCCGAGCGCATTCCACAAGTACAGTGTTGCCTGACTTTTCACGCCTTGGTGGTGCCCAGCACAAAGACGTCCGAAGGTTTCTGCTGCACCATTCTCTGAAGGCACCCATGACGCCTGTATTTGGGAGCGTACTACCTCAATGGAAAGAAACGCGAACAACCCAGCGCCAACACGCTCGGCTGTTTCAATTTATTTTCACCACTCTTTTACTTCGGTGATAGCAAAAAAAAAACCCAGACTCGTCCATGACACATTCTAGGACGACTCTAGCGTCTTTTTCACACTATTCAGTTAAGAGCGTGCTGAAAATAAATCCCAACAGCCGGGCGTGTTGGCACCGGGTTGTTCGCGTTTCTTTCCATCGAGGTAGTACGTTGCAGCTACACAGGTGGCCTCCGGCGGCGCGTGTCTGCACCAACAGATTCATGGTGCCTCCTGAAGCTGAAGCGCGTCCACGCACGTTAATTGCAATGCTGCCGACAGGACAGCGGAATCTTGCGTATCGTGCGCTTTCGCATGGACGGAAGTGGGTCGATGCTGACGCTGCATTTCTCGGCGCAGCCTTTTCTTCAGGTGGTGTCGACCGCAGCAGAGCACACTTGGGAGAGTTCGTTCCTCTCGAGCAGGAGTCTATTTTTTGGAATGAAGTTTTAACTACATTTACCAAAAGGGGCTTTATAGTGAAGGAGCATTATGCAGTATGTGACAACTTGCGCCCCCCTCCCCAAAAAAGAGCAATAAAGGTACCAAATAAACGAAAAAAAGAGCAAAGCCGAAACTATGAAACAAGCAAGCTTAAAAATAGTATTATATAGGTGGAATATCGACATAAATAACACGGAATATGCAACGAGCAAAGCAAACATTTTTCCTCGCACAAACGTCTGAATTTCGATATACACACGCAAAAAAGCGTAATCTAGCCCAGAAACGAAGGCACAGAAAGTGAATGCACAAACAATCAATAGTTAATCTACCAAGTATTGAGACCTTCATAACGCGCTGAGAGTGACAGCATAGTCACCGGACACGGGGACCTACACAGTTGGTGTCGTCAGTTTCTCGAAGAAGCTGAGCACGTGTGCGATGCACAAAGAACCAAAAAAACTATCGAGCGCGAAACCAGAGTAAGTGCCGCTGCCCAGGAAAACCTATCGGCAGTGTATAAACAGTCTAGAACGCGCAGGGTTTTCGTTTGAGACCAGATGGCGCCAAAAGCGCACTCGTAACGCGGCTCCATTACGGGCCTCGTAAGTGCCGGCGTATGCTCCTCGACGCAGCATTGGAAATATCGCGGGTGGCTGCCGATTGTGTTCGTTTTGCGAAGATGTGGAAAGGAATAAGAAATATGTGCTCTCTTATGGCCTTCAAGGATTGCGACAGAGAGTTTAAGGTATGGAATGCGATCATTTTTTAGCTTCACCGTACTGAACTGCACAAGGACGTACTGCCTCTGTTCGCGCCCGTTTGCCATGCACCCATTCCGAACGGGCTAACGCAAGAAACACGTCCGCCAGCGCTAAATAGCCGATATAGAAATGAAAGGTTTCGATCTTGGAAAATATGGGTGGATGTGTTCACAACATAGCCGCATGAAGAAGCGGTCCCGCCGCCGAAACCGTCACTTCGTGCTTTCAATTGCTGTTCAGTTGCTTCTGCGTGTGCAGCGTGACCCCATTGCTCGTAAGTTAAAGTGTGCGGCCATAATAGTAACAGAAGCGCCCGAGGTCGAAATAGGATCGGAAACGAAGGACGGCTTACGCTCCTACATGTCGCTACTGCAAATTGTGCAGTGCACAGCCGTGCGAGCGGAAAACGCTAACCACCCGTGTATTGTATGCCGTCTTGGTGCTACGGTTGAACTTCGCTCCAAGTAGCGCTTTTTTCGTGGACCATATTCGGAATAAAGCATTTGCGTTACGGCTGCTGCGCTGGGTGGCTGTCACTTCCGGTTCATGCGAGACAGTCACTAAAAGTGACTCCGCAGGTCAAGGCTCCAGAGTGAGGCTGATCACTTACCACCCACGAGACGTCCAGCATTTTCACGTCCGCATATCGAGCGTGAAGCGTACCACGATTTTATATGTAAGACTGACATAATTATGTAGTTCGTGTAATATGAACGCCTTGCCGTGCGCGCGTTATAACAATTATATCGCGGAATCCTTCGAAACGGTTGCACGCCAGCTTGTCAAGGCTGCTTGATGCATCGTACTGCTGCCATGATAGTTAACTTTTGTCTGTCTAATATTTTAGTCGGCTTTTTGTGTTTAACAAACCAGTAGAAAATATTTTCGGTTTCCTCAGCACCGCTAACAAGGTGAAAACAAATGCGACGATTTGCATGTCAGCTTTTTAGAGCGGTGTCAGCATGCATGTACGCAATACGACTACAACGTGCGCTGCCGCAGGAGCATTAAACCTTGTCGTTTTAGATAACAACAATAAAAAAAAATATTCAGCAAAACCTTCAGTGGATGCAAAGACAAGCATTCAGACGATCCATCCTTTGGCTCGAAGAGGCTGAGAGCTGACCGGCTCTCCGCGACATGAAGCCCAATCACGTTTTGATGCCTCAAGTGATCGAATTAGGGTTCTCACATGTCCTTCGGAGCTTTGACCAAATTCTAGTGTATTCCCACTCCTTTACAACCATATCAGCCGAAACACTGCCTGTCGGAACCGAACCATCAGACGCAGCAGCTGCCGCGACGAGGCGCGCGCCGAGCAGCCAGGAGGGGTGTAATGGTGGCGTGATCACGTGATCGAGGGTGGCAGCCCCCATGATACGGCGCTTTAAAGCGTCTCTACCATGCATTTCAAGGAAGCCCGCAAACAGTTTTTTAACAGGCTTTTTGTAGCAGAAATATGCCTTTTTCAGCACAATAGAGACCTTCAATGCCCTTCTGTTCGTTATGAAGTTTCCGAGATAGTTTGACACAGCTGGGAGAGGAGCTCTCGCTAGGTGCGCAGCGTCAGTCAGGAGGAAACGAAGCGACGCCGACTCTGCAGGCCTACGGCAAAAACTACTGCATCAAAGGCGCTTCTATTTATTTATGACTATTTCTTGGACATTTATAGTGCGAATATAGGTAAGGTATTTCTGCAGAGCAAATGTTTCATCGTGCTTTGTGGGAAAAGAAACAAAAGAGACGACAGCGCACTGATGCAATGCATAAACGCTTTGCATACTCAGTGCAGCTCCTAAGCGCCGCGCTCACTGCTTGGCGTGCTTTCCTTATTTAAGCAGTGTCTCTGAGGGAGAATAAGTTGGGCAGATCCCAGCTGGACCACCTAAAAGAATGCAAATTTTTACCACAAAGGTTTGGATTGCTCCATCGCCTCACGTAACTTAACTGCAGCACTGCGCATCCGTTCCAATGCGAACGCTGACAGCAGATATGAGCGAAGCAAGTTTGTTTATAATTCCAAAAATATAATTGTCCCCGAAGCGCAAAAATATTGGAAATACATTGAGAAGTTATCAAACAAACAACCACACATAGTTCAAATGCCAAGGAATCATTTATTAATGCGAGAACATTACATGGCTCATAAAGCGGAAAATTCAGCGTTGTCGTTGACCACGCCAGACGGTCCGAAGACCCACGTCACCTCGAGATCAGGAAAAGAAGGAAAATAAAATATAATCAATAGAATTTGTCACGAAGTTGGTTTCGAACCCAGGCGGGCAAGAACAGATCAGTTCCGCTTGCCACTACGTTAGAGTACTACGCTATCACCGCCGCACAACACCCCGCGTGCATACGATTGATGTCCAGCTACCGTCTTATGTGCGACAGGTGCTCAGCTGCGGACCCAAGTTCGCCGTGGAGCCGAGGAAGACAGCCGCGGAACGTTTGGCCATGGTGAGGCAGGTGTCAAGTCTTGCCTCTGGCTAGGAGAGTGGGAAATGCCTTTCGGAGTGTGTAGACGTTGTGTCTCGTTGTAAAGTCGGCGCTTTGTGGTGTCTCCCCTCGTGTCCGTTTTCGTCTTTGCGCTGTCAATATAAGTAAGCTTTAATTGCAGTTACATCTACCTACTCATTTTTTCAGAGGAAACAATAAAAAATTCATGCCTGTGCATCATTATAAACCAGCTTGAGGAAGGCTTGGACTGGGACACTAACTCCCAAGAATAGCTTGTACGCTAACATAAGGTAGCTTATGCTGAACATTCATATTATTGACAGTATGACAGTTGTAGAGTGAACCGCAGTGGTGAGCCTGCTGAGTAGTCATCCTCCCTCGACGAACAGGTTCTCAGCCACCTCAGGATTTGCTTCGCAGAACGGCATGCATAATGTGAGTATGCATTTTACACAAAAACAGTACAACATTTCATGTCAGCTTCCTTTGCTCAATGATCCTTGTAAAATGCAACATACTTCAAATTAATGATGTGCGATGCATGCTAACGCTAACAGAGAGAATAAAACCTGCCCATATGGCGAGCAAGCGCCAGCTGTTATTCCCTAAACCATTCCAATGAGGCCATTGGGGTTTCAGAGAAAATAGCTCTAAATGGCATTATAAAAACAATCTATGAGCTAGAAAGCTACCTGTTAGGAAATGGAGTGAAGGTGGTCAAGCGATGCCATTCTGCATGAATTGCTACAAGCTAGTGCCAACCACTGGCCTTGCTGGAGAGTGAACTGACTATACCAGGCCCAAAACAGCACGCCAACAGACGAAAATATAACGCACTTCATAATGCTTTACAATCACATTAACGACAAATCAGGTGTAACATTCACTGTGACAGCAGAAACTATAGTATCTGTGTCAAAGTCAGCGATGCAACCGCTTCCATGAGAGTGGTCCGCTTCAACGCAACACAAAGCATGCATTCATTATTATACCCAGTATGCGACATCTTGAAAGGCAGGCAACAGTGCCAAGTTAACATATCTTCCGTGCCAGTAAACTCAAAAGCCATGAAGAAAAATTTGCACGATGTCATTAAACTACTTCACGGAAAGCCGCCGGGCCTGTTGGTTCATGATTCTTGGCAAAATCGCGCAGGGTAACAGGGCACCAACAAAATGACACACAGCTCTAACAACTGAAGAATTTATTCCTTTGCTCGCAATAAATACATGATGCATCGTCCAGAACACCGAGAACGAAGGTCATGGAATCATCATATTGTGACATCTGTCGTGATTATTTAGCCAGATATAATCACAGACTATATCCGTGACTGGATTATATATCCAGTCAATTTGTTTTTTCATTAATGTTAGGGATGATGTCTTACACAGGTTGAGGAATTCGTATATATGATGTACACCTTACATATCTCGCGCATGAACTATCGATTATGTTTCCTCAGAATTTTACAACATCGAAAGCGCGGAATGCATTCACTGTACAACACGTGTCTTGCTTGCTGCCATATTCTGTCTGTGTTGCCGAAATGCTCCATAAGATGAATGTGGACACGCCGGCCTTTTTTCCCAACATATGATGCTCGGCATGACAAAGGGATTTTGTAAACCAAGTCCCTGTCGCATGCTTTGAATTTTTCTCTTTGCTTCGCCTTGCACCGGGCGGTCTTTAAAGCATCTTTGCCGGGTGCGTTGCATGCTAATTTCACAGCAGCCCGCCCGAACACTTTTTTTAGCGCGCGGCTGATACCGTGCACATATGGCATGCCAGCTAACTTCTGTCTTCTTTCTGAAGCCTCGTTGGGGTAGATCGGCAAATTTCTTTCATTACCTTCAAGCCAAGGCTGCAGACGAGGTCATCTGGGAAATTAGCTTTACGTAACCATGCCAGTTGGGCATCGACACTTTCCTGCTGACAGTCAATACACAGTCTGTTTAGGGCATTTTTCAGTGCGTCTGTAGCCACGGTATATTTTTTGACTGCGAAAGATAACAAAAGCGCATATGAGCGTCTCCGATGTATCATAGATCGGAAAACTGAAACTGTACCTCCACTGGCATTTCTTTGGTCAGCGCAAAGTTGGCAAGAACTTCGGAGGTCTTAAAGATGCCAACAATGTCCTTGTGCTGCGCTTGGTTTAGCTTGTGGATTACTAGGAAGTTGTACACAAATCGGAAGGTCGTTATCATATTCGCGCCACGAAAATCTTCTGTTAGCGACCTTGACAGGCAGGTCAGCAAAAGGTCACTGAGAATTGGTGCAACGCAGGAACCGGTGCATACTCCTTGCCACTGAATGTACAGATAATCATTAAACTTTACGTAGGTAGAACACGAATATTTGGCCAACAATTCCAGGAATCCATCCGCATTGGTTCTGGAATCGTACTGCTCACATGATATCAACGCCTTCTCTTACCATCTCAAACAAGGCGGTATGTGGCAGCGTGTAATGTACCTGATTACAATGAAGTTGACACTTCTTCTGGACAGCTGTTCGAGAGGAATGCAGACATTTCTGTCTTCTTTGCCAGGAAAAGGTCTTCCATGGTGAGCAAGGAGAGCAACTGTTGCAAGCACCGCCTTAATGGATGCTGCCACGATCCTTGTTCAGAGACAATTACACCAAAAGGCCAGTTATCCTTGTGTGTTTCTGCCCTAAAGAAGGCATAGGCCCTCACTCTTCTGCATAGCAGGGCCTAGTTTGGTCAAGTTGTTGGCTTCAGACAAGTTTTTGGGCTTCGTTCTTCAATGTTGGCACTTAACCTTCTTTTGCAGCTTGTAGAATTTCTTTGCAATGGCTTTACCAGTTTTCGCAGAAAGTAACTGAAATTAGTATGCAACACGCCCAGCAAAGGTGTATCAAAGACAGCTCCGTGTAAGATGAAGCACAGAGACAAATTCATAGTATGCGACAGTGGCTTTGTGTACAGGATCCCTCTGTCATGAGGAGCGTCATATGTTGGGAAATAAGGTCGGTGTGTCGACATACATCTAATGGAACATGTCGGCAACACAGACAGAACATGGCAGCATGGTAGCAAGACACTTGTTGGACTATGAGTGCAGTCTACACAATTGCGAGAATTTAAAATTCTGAGGAAGTCTAATCGATAGCTAATGTGCGAAATACACCAGACGTGCATCATACATAAGAATTGTTCAACATGCTTCAGCACATCGTCAATAATGTTAGCGAAAAAAGAAATTGACTACCTGGATATTTAATCACAACAGATGTGACAAAATTACGATTCTATGACTTTCCTTTTCTGCATTTTGGATGATGCTTTTAGTATTTATTTTGAGCAAAGCAATAAAATCCTCAGTTAGTCAGCAATGTTTTTGTGTCTTGCCTGTGTCCTGTTACCCAGCGTGCTTTTTGCCAAGACTAAAATACTGTCACACATTCTTAAGAGATAAAGTCTAGATCTGGAAAACGACCGCAAGGGATCCAAGTAGATGTTTGATTTCTGCACCCACTCTTGAAGAAATACATACACATAAACGTGTGCATTTGGAGATCACGAAATGCTAGCTGTGGTATCGCAATGGTCACAAGTCAGGCAAAAGATTTTACCCCGCGATTTCTGGTTCCCTTTCTTTCAATCATACATTCACCATGCATCTGTCGTTACATATGAAACATGAAAATACCAAGCAGCCAGATGAATTAATAAAATTTTCTCGAAAATTTAGCAAAAGTACATACAGTCACACCACTCCACTAGTCCAGTAGAGTATACTGCTCAGGAGCAGCAGTATCCATATGAGGCGAATGCCCGCACCAAAAATTAGTTACAAAGCAATACAAATTTGCATGCAAGAGGCAAAGTAAACGGCATGATATGGAACCATCATAATTATGCAAGCCGAAAGAATTGCATTTTACCTACACTCCAATATTAATCGAGCAACAAAAATATCATAAAGGCTCCTTCAAACCAGCACACAGTTGGCAATTAAATATCATTGGGTCATTCCACGCCAACTGATCCAGAATTAGTACTCAACCATCTTCGATTTCTTTAAAAGAATAATGCCTTATTGCATTTTTATGACAAACATAAGCCCAGCTTCTTTTTGGCAGAATAATTTTTTTTTGTGTCGTGGCCGCCATCTCACGCTTCGAAGTGGTAGCCAAACCTAGCCTTACAAAAACTGTAAAAGAACGTTCTTGCGCATGACTATGAAAGTTCTTTTATATAAATAAAAAATATTGCGCTTCCATATGCAGCAAATTGAACTTAATTTGTTTTAACGAAACATGAAAGAAGGTAAAAGATATGAAAATTTGAGATCGTACATCAAAAGTTATATTTTCACAGTTCTCCCACCTATTTTTCTAAGCTATCCAGAAGTCATAAAAGGCGATAAAATGCTTCAGAGAGCAAAAAGCATAAGGGATGTTAGCAAAAGATATCTAAAGCTGAGAAAATTTGCTTTTTGAGACATTCAGCAGTCTATTCCATAATGAGGTGATCTGAACTAAATTATGAGAGATACGGAGATGCACAATGTCATTTAGTGACATTTATTTCTAGAAGTTTAGTCGTAGCATTTTAGTTTTAAGTAATTTGCAAGTTCAGTCCCTGCGTTCAATATCTGACATTTCTCCGCACTGCCACACATTTTGCCGCCGGATGCAAATATACACAAAACCAGCAATCCACTGCTCGAATACAATGGTGTGCTGGGCTTCAATGCCGCCAGGTTCATCAATACAGAAACCTGCTCAAGGGTACATTTACAAAAAGTAAAAATGAAGTAGCCGGATGGCAGAACTGCTATTATTCCTCAACACAAGCAGTACTGAGCCCGAGAGCACATTTTGCGGTCTGACCAATCAGAGTTAAAAACCTCTGCTACCATGAAAATTATTTCAATTTTTCAGTGGTATGGACTTTTTCACCACTTCACATGCGAAGAGTGCTTGTGACTGCACTGGAGGAACTGTGAGGCCCTTGGCAGCAACAGAAAGTATTCACAGGCCATACAAAGTTCAGAAACTGCTTTATGATCTGTTTACATGGGTGAACAAAAATATCAAGTGTGTTGTAGCCCTCTGTGTGCTCCAACAAATGACTGAAGAAAACGAAGGTGAACTCACTAGGCGGTTTACAAGAGCACTACTATTGAGAGGTATACGCAAGTATCACCTTATCGAGCATTTATCTCTCTCTCTCTCAATGGTGCATGCTGGACTTACATCATGCTCGAGTTGAAAGTGAAAAAATGTGAATGAACATGCGAGCGAACCTTTCAAAACCAAAATATGAGGAGCATCCACCTGGAGCACCGTGCTGCGAGCAATGCTGGGATTGAACGCAGGGACACAAATTGCAAATTTATTTCTTGCTTAAAAGAAAAATTGTTCAATTAAACTCTTAGAAATATATACCACTGCCATTAGAAAGCAAGTGAGGACCACGTCATCTTGCAACAGTTGCCTGATTATGCCTCAAAAATAGAATTATTTTGCTGACATGCCTTACATTTTTTTCCATCTCTGAAACATTTTTATCCTCTTCTTTGCCTTTTGTTGTTGTTGTGTTGGGTTTTATGGCACATAGGCAACTTAGGCCATCATGCACCAAGCACAAGGCATTGAAAAAGTTTTTTGTTGAATATTATAGAAATGTACAAAAATCATCCACATATTTGGCACTTATTCTTTTAATGCAGGGTTGCAGAAAACTACATTAAACAACACACAAATTGGTTTGCAGTAATCCTGTGCTGACTAAGAACTAGTAAGGATGTACAAATAAATGAGGGCATGGTTAGGCTATGTACCCTGTTTCATGATGACGTTTGATTAAGAAAATAAGGGAAAGTGGCTCACAAGAGAACCTAGCATACAACATAAAAAGAAGCTTGCCGAAAAACTTAAACGCAGCTTTGCTTCCATACTGCTCATGAATATTTCCCAGTGGCAACAAGGTGAAAGCTGTGGGCTCCCATGTGGATGTTACCCCTGCAGACATCCATTTAATACCATCATGAGAACAGAACGCAAAATTTATTAATTAGGTCACTCTGGCCAAACAAGGAACTTTTAAGAACATGAAAAACCAAGCTAAATATACCTATCTTGAATAGGACACGATTCCTTAATGTGGGTGACGTTCTAAAAAACTAAAACCAAAAGAGATGGCAGCGCCTAAAAACTGCAAAGCGGCCTGATGCACAAAACGACCGGCAGTCAGCGCCTGTGTCACGCTTACGCAATTCATTTTACGCAGAGATACGGTACAGTCCCTACGCACAGCCGCAAAAATTACCACGCACGATTAAACCATAGGGCAAGAAATTTGACGAAATGGCTTTAAACGGCTTTAAATGTGACAGAACACGCATAGTACAGCCCTTAGGCAGCCTGCGGCAGTACTCTGAAACGTTTGTCTCGTCAAAACAAAAACAGCTGTGTGCACAATGATTCTCGATGAACTCTGTTCAACGCTGCTTCTCTTCCTAGGACACTAAGAAAGAGCGGCCTGTCGCACTGCAGATCTTGGGACTTAGGTACTTAGAAACGGCAAGCCCTGACAGCGTTCTTCCATAACATATCCTTTGTAAAAAGGGAACCAGCATGTGTGAAGAAACAGGATTGCTTACCATTCGAGGCAAGTGCGTGGTAGTGCTGCGCTGCTCAACGTCTCCACATCACGGCAACGCTCGTCTTTTTCACTGACGCCGACTACAGGACAACGATTGCTACACTGCAAAATACATTCTGACGCATTAACACGCGCACATAATAACTTCGTCCGTGCTTTCTGAGTTCAAATCTTTACAATGTGAGCGAGCGCGTCCCTTTCTGCCAATCTAGAACAAAGAAACGCATTCAGCAGAGTGGCTGCTTCTCTCCTGATACGTCATATATGGTACTTGCACAGCAGTGAACGAACCTACGCACTTTTCCAGTTATATATGCACACTAAAAACACTTCAGTTGACTACGGTACCTCGAAAAACGCGGTCGAAAACGAATTCTCGTCAACCCCTGAAGCGCACACACCACGACTACATGACGAGCATGCTGGAAAAAAAGCCAACAAAGCCCCAACGGTACCGGTGGCCGCCTAGCGGCAGAAATCCAGATTCGCTTCCAGTTTTCACTTGCAATGTGTACGGGAGCTGGAGTGCATTTGCAGCATCGGACCAGCACACAGAGCGATTGCTAACAGTTGCCAGTTATGTAAAATTAGAAGCGAATAAACATTCTATATTTCTTCGGATTGAAAAATTGCCATGAATTGGCCCCCTTTCCGATTGTTTTACTTTCACTCCAGCAGCTGCATTTCAATGGCGGCAAAATATATAGCAAGAAATTGTAGCCTATGTCGTCGTCGAAAGAGGAGGGGAGCATGAAATGTATTGCAGGCAAAGCATAGCACATTCTAGGACGGCTCCCTCCTGAACAGATATCCCGGAATGCTCCCGAAGAAGTTGGGACGTTGCCTAAAGGAGCGGTTCCTTCACCAGTTCGACGTATTCGGCGGCAGTGTTGTTACAAGACACGAGACAGGTGTAGTGCGGTCGTACGGCAGCGTTCGTGCGAACACGCGTACCATGGATCTGTGGCATGGACTCAATGGCGGCGTTATGTACTCTTTCGTGGATGCGTCATGTCTGCTGTTTTCAACAAGCCAGGGCGCACGCGCCTTCTCAGCCTCCCTTTTGCATGCGTGTCGTCCTGGCGCCGCGGCTTTCGAGCGAAGAGACCACTCGGAACAAGCGCTGCGCATGTAACCCGAGCAACCTGCGAAGGCCCGCACAGGGTCAGTGGCAGCACATTCGTGGTGAGGTGGTTCATAGAGGCGGGAGAGGGGCGGCAGGGTGCCGTGTTATATGTTGGATAGGCATAATGCCCCTAGGTCGGCAGCATTGCTTTTCATTAAAGTAAATGAATCAACAAAAGGCAGCGGTGATTGGGAGCAACACATACCGAAGAGAGAACAGAATGCGGACTGCAGGGTCAGATTGAAACGCTCGACACATGTTTCTGCGGTCCAGTAGACCTTAGGCTCCCCTTGGCGCCCTCAAGGCCCTCACAACGTGCTAGCTTCCACTCGCAGCGCGCCAGTTCCGAATTCAGTAGGTGGACGGAAATGTTCGCTTCAGGTTCTAGCAGTTCTAGCTCACGTTCTCTGCCCGGTGCGCTGCGGTGCATAGACGATGTTCGCGAGTTTGCCCATAACGGGAGCTGAAAGCAATAACTGCCTAAAACGCCCGTCTGTGGTGCAATGCAAGTGCACGTTAAAGGACCGCGGATTGCCGAAAATAGTTATGGAGCTTTCCACTACAGCGTCATCGATAGCCCAGGTTTAGCTTTCGGATATAAAACGCCGCATGCCACAGCATTTACTTTTATGGCTTGCAAAGGCACCTCCTGCTACTCGTTCAGTCTTGGGGAGCAGCTATACGTACGTTGAGGCGAAATAAAATTTTTGCTTTGCCTGCTTTGCACTTAGAGGTTCTCAAGTTCTTCTGTAAACCTAATTAACTTCAGGTCTCCACAGCTGCCGTTATTTCAGTTGACACTAGTAGTTCCTTCAAGAAATAGCTGTTTGGTCCTGCTTCTTGTGCGTGATTTGGTGTGTAAAGCAGAATGATTTGGCGCAGACAGCGCTCCAACCGAAACATATTGTCGCAAGACGTCAACGTATTGACTTCTCTATTCACTACGATGCAGGCGTAACTGCTTTCCCTTGACATGGATTCAGTACAGGAGCACGTTATTATCAAAACAACCAATGAGCCCCCACATTCACGGCATAGGTATTATGCCAACAATTTTATTGGCATTTGTAATAACATCAATCACACATTTTTTTTTAGGCTGCAAGTCAACCAAATTTTTCTTCCGCTGCATGTCTGTTCTCGGCAGCGAAATATTTAAACCATGCCTCAACGTGACATCCTAAGGAGCGCATACTATCGGCACAATCAGCGCGTTTGTACTGCTTTCATAATTAGTCAAGTTTTATCGCCATGTGGAATGTTGCAGTCGCGTCGATGCAGTAGTAAAACGTGGATAAAATGCCGAACATGCCTGTTACTGCTTCACATGTGCATGTGATGTTGTCACAGGAACTACGCTAGCATATTTGGTTCCGTAAAGCACATGCGCTAGGGATATAGTTTTTTTTTCACTTTTTCTTCCTCATTTAGTCCGACATGCAGCACTGAGGTGAAGCCAGCTTTACATTTTTGAAAGGAGCACCATTCTACCTCGACGGCACTACCAGGAGTATTAGGGACACATGCACCCGTTCATGCAAACTTATAAAATTCATGGGTGCAGGATAAGAGCATGTGTAACAGAAACTAGTAATTTGTCAGGTGTAAGGGTGTGCATATAATTATGCTCCCTTAAGGTGTGAAAATTATTACCGTGTACCGACATTTCACAGCACGCGACTATTTTTTCATTTCGCCGCCATCGGAAACCGCATCACCAACTCGGGGCATTTGTCTCGCTCTGAGCGGCAAAATATAATGCACTAAACCGGGTACAGGCGTGGGGTCCCCATTCGTGAACAAGGCCGGTCATCATTAAGTTTAGTGTGTCAATTTTCTTGTTTAAGGAATATAAATTTAATGGAAATGACAGCCCACATATTGTGCATGTGATTGGCCGCCGCAGTGTGTAAACAAACAAACGCCTGAAAAAAAATATCAGCGGAAAAGACGACGTCGATACCTTTTTTTTTCTGAGCAGCGCTTCGTATATACTATGTTTTACTGGCGTTTTTATGTTCTCGTTAAACAAAGCAATGCACAGTACCCCTGCTTAAAACGCCGAAAATCCGCATACGCAACTATGCAGCGTGCACTGAACATGCTGCATGCGTCGACCTTCCGAGATAGATAACGCTTATTCTCAAACGAGGGGCGGTACAATCACTCGTGATTAGCACTTCGATGTTACAATTAACAACTTCAGGTAGAGCAAGTAAGTAAAGTACAGTAAGTAACTTAAATAAAAAAGGTCTTAAAGAACTGGCACGCACCGGGGGTGTCGGTTCATCTCATGGCATCTGTGACTTCTTCCGAAAGCACAGTTTTGTTATTATTCTTCCGATAATCATTCAATCTTACGTTCCACAGAAGTGGCCGCCTTGCCACTTCATCAATCAGTAGCTCATTGAAAGACGCGCGCGTGCCTTCAAGAGAGCGAGGAGCGGACATTTTCGATGTGTGCCCACGTGCGCGCGATGAAACCCAAACACACTTTATGCTTGCCGCTCCCTCCCCTTCTGCCAACATGTTACCGCGCGTGTCATGACGTCATGATGCTTCCCATTGGTTAGCCGCCGCCTGATCACAGCGGCGCTGCGAATGAATTCCAACCGGACGGAACTCCGTCGCAAGCCGTCTGCGACTAGACCGACGGCCTTCCCCAGTCGCAGGCCGACAGAATTCCTAGTGTCGCAGGCAAAAATCGCATGCACGTGAAAAGGCCCTAAAGCCCTATTATGCGCGGTAAAAATTTAGTAAGTTGTGTTTCAACATTCGGTGTTTATTTTGCACAATCCGTTTTGCCTATGTTTTAAAGCATCGGTTCGATGCTTCTTTGAGAGGGGAAAAATGCCGCGAACCTTTGTAGTGTTTGTTCATTATTAAAAGCTGCCGCCTCGCCGCTTGGTCGCTTTGTTGATGCGAGACACCACCAGGTTTATCTCGATTGATCGCAGCCAGGCAGTGCTGATTCTACGTTGTTCCGGAATGTTCCAGTAACTATGCACGCTTTATCTCGAAAGTTCGCTATCAGCTTTAAATTGAGCACGGCCGACGGCGGCGGGCATTCTGTTCGACGACCGCCGAGCACGCTTGTTACCACGCCGCCGCTGAGTGATTCAGTCCATTGTGGGCGCACGTCAGCCTAAAGTAAAGGATTTTGTTTAGACGCCATCTTCGCTGTCTTTCCGCTCCCCGGATTGCAGTCACCACCACGTGACAATATTGATAACGAATCTTCCAAAAACAGAACAAGAATTCTCCATACAAGGCGCGAACAATCTACGCACGTGTCCAACAGCAAAACACACTTTGGCCAGAGGAAGATAACACTTTTTTGTAGCACTTCATTTATCTCTCTACCTTCTCTCCTTGTTTGCTGCGCTCTTGTGAATCATGAATATATGTCAACTCACCCAACTTTCGCACTCATTAATGGTCTATTCTTCTGGTGGGTAGCAAAATTTTCTTTTAAAGTTTCTCCATCGCTGTCGCATCGAGCAGTTACGACTGTGATTGAAGCTCAATAAGGAACGTTTTTCACGAGAGCAAAAATGTTAATAGGAAAAAAATTCAATCCTGCCTACGCGACATCTGCAGATACATTGATTGCTGGAGTGAATTCATGTAATTTATGAAAAAAATGGCGTTCATAAACTCTTTCCCGTTGAAAAAATTGGAGGACACTTAAGCTTCGCATTTAAGAGTGGAATGCGACAACGTCTTGCAGCGCTGCCAGGGAGTCCACGGAATGCCATCGCCCGCTCGTCGTGACGCCTTGCCCGTCAGACAAATCGCTCTGCTACGTACGGTGAAACAGACACGTGGAGCGGCAAACGAGGTAGAATCGCTGCCAGGCGCCTTGCCGAAACGCGCGGGACTGAAGTTGCAGTCGTAGTTCGTCGGCACACAGTTCTCGACAAACCCGGTGCCACTAAAGCCAGCATAGCTTCCGCGCCGAACGAACGGGCAGCAAGCCGCAAGCTTCGTGGTGAACGCGTTTTGGATGTGCGCTGCTTTCGCCGCTCACCGCGTGATTCCTGCGTGTCCGCAAGGCCCCACTGCGCCCGAACGAGGCGAGCGAGAGGCGCTGCCGTCGCTCGCTATCTGTTGGGGCAGTGGCGTACATTGCGGGGAGAAGGAGGAGGGATTTTTCGCTCACGGCCGACGCTGACGGAGCCTTCTTTTTCTGCGACACGGGGCCCTTAACGCTATCGCGTTAAAATGCTTTTGTCCAGAACTGCTGGGTATGTCAGCAACTATCATGTATTGCTTTACGTTGTTTATTGACACCAGGGATCAACGCAGTATGCAGTGGGACAAGGCGCGTTTCTAAAGACAGCGTAGTGAAGGGCACGAGACGCGAGTGGAAGCGAGGAGACTGGCGAGAGATACGTTTTCCCTGAAGGGGTTGACCTGCCTCACGGTGATCCGCGTGTGCTGCTCGCAGGGCTGACCACCACCGAGGTGATCGTGGGCCACGCGCTGGTTCAGACGGCCCTGGCCTACGTGCAGACCGTGTTCACGCTGGTGGTGTTCGTCTGCGTATTCGACACGCCTGTGCGGGGCTCCATCGTGGTGGCCTTCGTCATACCCATGCTCATGGCCTTCACCGGCATGAACTTCGGTGAGCGCCCTCTCGGGAAACGCCGGCAACGCTTTTCATCGCGTCATATACGCTTTACTCAAATGCCAGTAAAATGCACGAATGACGCTGTTCGAGGCCGCACAAACGCCGAACCTTGATGCGGAAGTTTAGCTCACCCGGCCAGCGGCTCCTCTATTTTTATAATGCCAGCCGCATCGCCCGTTTCGCAATGGGAGCCACCGGTACGCATCACTTCAGTTAGTTGCCGCGCTGCGGTGCTACCAAGATGGTTGGACTAAAGTTCCAGTGACTTTAGGTTGGACTGCTTGCGTCATGCTTGCCAACGGTCGCGCGGTGCTGGCGTTATCTGTCCTTCTCCTATACTGCAAACCTACACCACGCGTCTGTCAGATTCCTGCTTCGTACCCCTTCTTGCGTAGCTCTCGATTCATCCGCGGCGCAGCGCTTTTTCCAACGACAATCGGCTGGAGCAGCAGCTTTGCTCGCTGTTTCCAGAGGAAGGCTCAGGCGTTCGCTCCGACTATCACTTGAGGATGCTGTTCCTTGCCAGACGAATAGAGCGTTGTAAGTGGTTACGTTTGTTCGTTTCGTGGTACCATGATTAACGAAAATTGTTTTTCGCGGATAAATGGTGTGGTCCGCGACGCGGACGAGGTATCCTCGCAGCCGCACTAAAATTGCACCAGTTAATTATGGCAAGCACGGCTGCTGCTTTCAGTTTTGTGCGAAGTGGGGGAAATTTTAAGCTCGTTTGTAGAAAAGAAGGGGACGTTCACGTGCATGTATTTACATCTATTTACAACTCTTTACAGCAATAGCATTTACAATACTTTGCATGTGTCTGCTGCTATATACATTACAACTCTGTTTATAGCCATTTACATTTCTAGAATTTGTGCATTTGCTTGTATTGACACTTATTTACACACATACGAAATGTGCACTGTGGTGCAACCACATTTGTACGCTCGAGGAGGACAAAACAGCTCGTGCGCGAGCGGAACATAACAGTGAACGAAACAAAACACACCTAACGCCCGTCTGGACAACCAGTTCGTACGCCCTCGTGTGTTTGATTGCCCTCTCCTGTGGCCTGGGGCGACAACGACGGTAGAATAAACGCTGATGCTGCGCCGAAGAAACGCTGCTTTGTGGTTCGGCCTTTACTGTGACTGCGCCTGAAGACGTGCTCAAGTGGACGTGATTTCAACTTTACCTGCCTCCTTTCCTTCAAGCGCTTTTTTTTTAGTTTTGCATCGTTTTATTAGCGCCTGATTGTAGTCAATACCAGGCAGAACGTCCGAAATGCTTCGGCACCAGCTGCTGCGACGTGCATTTGCCACTGGAGTTCTTGTCGCTGCTTAAAACAATCATAGCTGCAGTCTGCGACGCATAGAGAAAAATATTTATCTAGTTGTCTTAACGATGACAGCTTAGCCTGCAAAAAGTGGAGCTACGACTTTAAAGCTACTGCTACTTGCCAGTTTCGAAAAATGCCTTCTCGGGAAGATATATCATTACTTCTTTATTTCATTCTCCCATTTTCCTTACTCAGCATCATTAATAGAGTGAAACGTATTGCTAACTGCATTTACCCTCTGATTTCATATTTCTGCCAAGCAGTTTCAGTACCTCTCCCGGAATGTTTCAGCGTTGTAGCTAAAAGACAAACATGATAAGAACAAGTCGCCACAGCTTTTCGTTACAATGCCAACGCCGCTGCACCGCTCTCTGTGGCTCCTTTTAAAACCAGCGCCTGCAGCGGCGACACGGTGAGCAGCGCCACGAACGGCGTGCTCTATGACGCGTCAATACCTGACATTCAGCCTGATTACTATGAGGGATGCAGAGCGCCGCCTCACGAAGAAAGAGAGAACGTTTAAAAAATTGTCTTCCTGCGCTTTCCGTCGTCAGGCTCCACTCAGATGGCACTCTCCCTCACTTGAGCCGTATGCGCACTTGAGCCGTATGCGCGGGCCCACGAACGCCCTTGAGCCGCCGTTATCTAGCAACGCCGCAGGCGCGCTCCAACAGATGGCGCCGCCGTCGACGCCGTTGCCGTCGCCGCTCGCTCCACCAGACGTGCTCCCTTGGAGGAAGGAAAAGTCAGGAGAGGCCCTTTCCATACAACAACATGGGATAAAAGTGTGGCGGAAGTGACGTGATTTTTCTCGATCGGGAGGCCATCTTGTCAGGGCAGCTTGTTTACAAATCGGGCGGCAGCAGTGGTAGCAGCGGACTGCGGCGTGCCATTTGAGGAGCGGCGTAGGCGTAACTGCTGAAGTTTCTGTTTTTGGTGGTGCTCACAGGCAGACGTTGACAGCGTTCGCCCATATCACAAGGTGGAATGGAGCGCAAAAATATTTTTTTGCGTTCCCGGATTTGAATGCGCTCGGCGACAACGATAGCACGGGCATTTCGTCTACTGCGACGCTGCTCTGAGCTGTCTGGAGACCGCCGCTGTTCACTGAGGAGTATTCGCGCTTTCGTTCACCATTGGTTCAAGTGCGCTACAGAGTGTTCGTCGGCGTGTAGTGCGAACGTTTCGTGTTTTGTGTGTGCAGTGCGCGTATGCTATTCGCGCTCCAGTTTCCATTTGCAGTCAAACCTCGTTGATACTTATACGTGTTCTTGGCACTCTCTAGCGATGTGTTCATTATAATACAACTGCAAATTTTGTTTTTCGGAAATTGCGCTTGTACTAGCGGCGGGGGCCATGACAGGGGTGGAGAGTGCTATTGTAAAGGAAGCAGCTGCGCTCGCTTTGTTCTTAGCATACGGAAACTGTTGTATGCCCGTTGGAAGCGTATAGCGTCTGAGGCGTCTAGGAAGTTATTTGCCTCTGTGGCGTGCTGGGCTCAAGTGTAATCGTTCATATCGAGGTGAAGTCTGTATTTTTGATCGCCTGCTATTTTTAGAATTCGAATTGCTTTTCTGGCTGATGTCATGGTCAAGAATTGCGAAAACCGCGAAGCTCCAACTTAATTTGGAGGCCTTTTCTCACACGTGTTTATGGTGCCCATGTTCTGTGATAGTGTTATTTGTAGTAAAAAGCAATTAGTGAAATGAGGATCCACATGTGCATTGAATTTCAATGATGCCTGTAGTTATGTTGAAGAAAAATAATTTCATGAGTTCATTGCGTACAATAAATTTATTTTCACTGCCTGTATTGTTGATCGGAAGTGTGCTACATGCAGTAACATTACAAGCTAGTATTTCATAAACTAGCGAAAATTGGTGCGTACAGCTGCAGCTTTGCACGTTAAGCATGAAATACAGCATTGAAATAATGCACAGCACTGTGAAACATACTGCAGCCACTGGGTACTTATAAAAATCTAAAAGCAGTCTTAAAAGCTGCGGCCATATATATTATGCACCAGACTAGATCTGTGGATGTAAAACATGCTGTGTTGCAGTGCTACAATGGGTGGATTTACGGATCATTCTTGAAGAGGGCCAGTCCTATTTGAAACATGTATTACTTGGACTGTTCTCGTTAAGATAAAGGGGTTCAGTATGGTTTTCCTAAGTAAAATTTCTGGCTTTGGGAGGGGGACGACACCACCTTGCCATATATATCCTCTCCTGCTGTTCTACTATAGGTCCTTCGGCCCTCTCTGTTTCTGTCACCTCTATGAGTGGCTCTTGGAGTTGTGAATCAAAAGTCACTGTTGTCACGTCCACCTTTATGGACATGCTCTGATACTACATTTTTCATTTAGGGTCAAGAACTCTTACTTTTTAGTATATTTGCCCATCCTCACTGCTGTATGAGAAAGCATTCCTTTCATGGGCAGCCGCATAAAAGCATGTTATGAAAATAAATACAGTATTAAAGATCAAAACAAAATACTGCAAAACACGTGGGTTTGATCCCGGCCCCGGCGGTCGAATTTCGATGGAGGCGAAATTCTAGAGGCCCGTGTACTGTGCGATGTCAGTGCATGTTAAAGAACCCCTGGTGGTCGAAATTTCCGGAGCCCTTTACTACGGCGTCTCTCATAGCCTGAGTCGCTTTGGGACGTTAAACCACCATAAACCAAACCAAAATACTGCAGGATATTTCTTGTCCTCACTGCTGTAGCAGAGGGCCCTGTTGACACAGCTTGCCAAACATACGCAACGGAGACAGGTTGCAACATGCAAAAACAAGAGCAGCAATAAAGGCACGCTGAACCCTAAGCTGGGGTGTGACCATGCATGGCAGCATTGTTCATGACTCAGCCAAAAGCAGACACGTGCACACTCATTCAGCATAAAACTGGGGGGGTTGTGCTATCCACCACAGAGCGTGATTAAGGTTTGGCCAGCATGTGGGCCACTGTTATGCGAGCATAGCATTCAAACTATCTGACATCAAAAACCTTGCTCAGGGATGTCACGTATGAAGCTCTAAATTCATTCTAGCAAACATTTTTTCAACCTCATGATCACATTTGACAGCTGACCACTCAAAAATCATTACGCTCTCAAATACGAAGTGTTGCAGACGGCCATTTAAATATAAGCCTCATTCCAGCAAGCTGGACACAGAAAGCTTCCAGGGAGAGCCATGTACTAAAAATTTTCAGAGAGCTTTAGTTTTAAGGTAGTAATTTACACTGACGTTACCTGGAATTTCTCGCAGACAAGATCCACTGCCTCCATGGTATCATCTTCCTACAGTGAGTTCACTCTTACACAGGTCCGTAAAAAACAAACTCCACAGAAACATATAACACAAGAATTTCTTGCACTTGAGGAAAAATACAGTACTTTCATTCCTTTTTATACAGATGGCTCAAAAACAGATATTTACTTTCGAAGCGCAGTGATAAAAAAGAATTGGAATGAAACAGGCTTTCACAATGCGCATCAATTTTCACTGCCGAATGTTACGCCGCCTGTGTAGCCATTGAACAAATAGAATACGAGAACTTCACAAACAGTAGTATTCACACAGACTCCTTAAGTTTACTTACTGCTCTCCACTCTAGAAATGCAATCACTCCAATGAGTGGTGACATCATACACAATATTGTAACAGCCACAGCTCTAGGGCAAAATATAAAACTGTGCTGGGTCCCGAGTCATGTTGGAATATAAGGCAAACGAGAGAGCAAATTTGTGCAATGCTTAATCTCGTGGCAAGGAAATAAAAAGGTAAATATGACCTTTAAGGATTGAAATAAATGAGTACAAAGGAAATTAAGAAAAAATGGCAGACAGCTTGGAACAATGAAGTAAACAACAAACTCCACTTTGTAAAGCCAGTTCTATGTGAATGGAACTCATGTTTGCACCAACAGCGTTTCATTGTAGTTAATTTATGTCGTCTCTATATAAGCCACATGCACATCAAACACAGCTTTCCATTGACAGGTGAAGACAAACCGATTTGTGAAAAATGTAGTAGAGATGACCCAACAGTTAATAATATTTCATACTCATGCACAAAACTTCGAAAACTTAGTAAAACATATTTTACTTAGTTTTGTAATGAACACATTCCTTTACACCCAATGTTTCTTTTAAGGGAAGATGCAATTGTTGACACGACATGTGTTTTTAGCTTATTAAGAGAAGCTGATTTTCTCAGCAAACTCTAGATTTTTAACCACTGATTCGCATTATTTTTTTTATACACCTCAGCCACCTTCTCAATTCTAAGCAGGCTGCGGTTTTGTTTTACTGGTCGGGAGGATCAACATCCTTTCCCACCCAAGGATGCCTGCTGAGACTACCTGACTTTCTTCAAAGCTCTTAATATTAGACATTCATAAAATTTCTTTCTTCCTTCATCATTAGGTAATACAAAACAATGTTTTACGCCATCTACACCACCGATAATTAATATTTCTAAAGAAGTCTGCAGAAAACAATTTTCTTACCTTGAGTTTGGCTTATGATGGCCTGAGTTGCCTATGTGTCATAAAACACAACACAACACTGTAGTTTACACTGCATTAAGGTGGGGTAGTGTGTTCGGAAGCATTCTGAAATACACAGCGCGATCCAAAACACACTGCATAAAAAAAAAGGAATGAAAGATGATAGACGCACAAAGTAACAAGTTCTATTTCAGTGGCACCATGGGTAACAGTTTATATCAGAAAAAAAGAGAGAACACAAACAAGCATGCTCTTCAAAGTGTATGCTAGATTAGTTTTTCTTTTCTTCTGCTTTATTTTGGCAGCAGCTGCATATTTACACAATTTAAATGAACTAAAATTTTTGTGCCCTTCACCTCATCTGCTGAAAGTAATCTTTTTAACACGAGACAAGGATGAACCGGATGTGAGTACAGCAGTATAATTCGCCAAGTGCAGCCTGCAAGCAACCCAGGGATACATACCTCCGCCGTCGCAAAAGACGCAGGCCACCGTAGTAAGTGAAAGTTCCTTCCCGCGCTTACCGCAGTTGCGATAAGTGCCTTCGCCGATAGCTGCTTGATTGTGCCCATGCAAGGCCGGACTGTTTCGTTCGAACTAGAGAGCGGGGATGTTGCGGATACGACGCGGCAAAGAGCTATAAATGGAAGGAGCCGAATGTCTTGCACGAATGCTTCCGAAGTCTCGAGTACATGAAAAACGGCCAGAAACCAAGCGCCATTTGCACTGTACTTTCGTTAGGCCGGCTCCTTCGCGTGGTTCGAAACGCGCACGCGGAGAAACGTAAGCAAGAGCGCGGATAAAAATAAACAAGAGCGCGCCCGGACAATATGGCGCCGAGCTCGTTTCCGGCTTCAAAATATGTCACGTGATGGCCCCTCCTTTAATTTTTCCTTCCTGCATGTGTGCTCCGCTGGGGTAGAGAACAGGAGGTGTCGGAGGCGATGGGTGTGTATATATATATATATATATATATATATATATATATATATATATATATATATATATATATATATATATATATATGCGCTTCGCCTCGGTGTATTGTAGTCGTTATGGAGAGCGCGAAAGAGAGGAAACAACGACAGAACGAACCGAGTAAGAGACAACGCGCTCAAGAGCCGCCAGAAGAGCGCGCCGCACGACTCGAGAAGCGTCGTAACCAAGATGGGGCTAAAAGAAGTCGGGCCACGTCCCGGTGTGACTCTTGCGGAAGAGTCACTCCGGAGTCATTGCGGAGTGAACTGCGGAAGAGACCGGTTTGAGTTCTCGAGAGCGTCCAAATGAGACACTGCGTATACGACGTGCCGAGGAAACGAAGCTTTCGCAATTTAACTAGGGTTAACCAGAACTAAACCACAGCCAATTTTTCTTCTTGTCAGTGGTGGCCGGAACATTTCTCTCTCGCTTTGAAAATTCCGCTGTGGTTTTTAGCAACATCATCAACATAATTTCTAAAACCCGAGACAGGGAAAAATACAATGTTGGTAGCACTACACAATGGGTGAAAGAGAAACCGATACCCTCACACCACGAGTCAGTCTAGTGCTGGCCGCTCGGCTCCAAGGCTACACAACACTCTCCACCTGTGCTCGCGCCACAAGAAACACCCTTTCCCTGGGGCCAGCCTCAAAGCACTGCTTCAGCCTAAGCGAAGCATTGTGCGGCATTGACCGCAGACGTACAGCATCGCCGTCTGGAGAATCTTCGTCACGCAGGTATTTGTGTCGCAGGAGGAAAACGTAGGCCGTCGCGTCTACAGTGGCAACAGTTCGTAGCACAGCTGTGACAGCTGCGGTTGGTGCCCTAGCGCGGGAAGCAGTGTCACAAAGCGCCTTCTCCCTGTTCACCCAACAGCTGTGTTCTTTCGACGCAAATTACATGACAGGTGAGGGCCTTCCGCTACATCACTTCTTATGTGAGCCGATGTGTGAGCTCATATGGGCTCTGAGTGTAGGTGAGCTTAAGTGAGTCAGAAGTTGGAATGTGCGATGTAAGCCCAATGAATGAGTGAGCGCAGATGAGTCGGGAGTTAACGGAGTTTGACTTCGAGTGAGTCCCTCTTTGAGTATGAAACTTTGTGATCCGGTAGACTGATAAAACTTTTGTGAGCGAGCCTGAGCCAGCCCTCGTGATTTTTCATGAGTACAGGTACGTTTCTAACAACACTTATTTTTGCCAACAGCTCAGTGCATTCCGACAGCATCAAAGGGATGCAAGGCATTTGTACCTTTGCGCACAACCCGCATAGCCATGGTAAAAATGCGCAAGTGAAACATAAGTGCGTCGTTGCAGTACTGTATGTGCTTTATTGCACTGTCCCATTCAAACAAGGCAGCATTGTGCAAGTTGTCGTCACAAATGGTATGCTTAGCTTTCAAAAGCGACGGACACTTCAAAGTCACGGAATATAGGAGGGCGCCTTGGCTGCAATTTAAGATGTCAACCTCCTCTGGAAGCGTAGTATTTCCATCCATGAATGCCGCCAACTGCCACGCGAAAGGCGAGTGCGAACCCACTGCGGTGCAAAGCTGCTGCACACTGCGTCCTGTCCGGATATCTCCGAAAAAGAGACGACTCGGCATAAACATTAGCTGGTATAGAGAAACCTGACCGCAGGCTCAAGATTGCATTTAAGCTCGATTTCTCGTGGAGCTTTGTAAGCACGTGGCACCTTAGACAGGAGAGTTCTGCTAGCCCGTGTCAAGGGATTCCTTTAGGTGGTTCCCTATTCTTCGCATTAAGTTTTCTTCTGAGTCAGTATGAAGCCTTTCTGAGGTGAGCGCGTTATTTTATCAGCACATCTTCATTATTACATGTCCGCTGCACGAAAAATACGTGTGCCAGTGGAACGTGCTCCGAAGCATTAAAGCAGGGGCATCGCAGAGCGCACTTCACACCAGTGCACAAGCGAATACCACTGTCAGCTCGTAGGAATGAAAGCGCCGATTTTTCAGATGGCGGCCTCCACATATCCTCCCGCACACCGCGATCTAACAAGACGCGAGGCCGTCCAATGGCGCAAACTACAAACTGGCAGCTTCCCACACCCCCTCTTATACAGCAGGATCTTTCCGGATCAGATAGCCCCCATGTGTAAACACTGCTCAACTCCGGCCACACTCATACACATGGTGTGGACTTGTACACAGTACAACACAGACAACGCAAACACCCCAGAGACGTGGGAGTCTCTCCTGTGTACTTCCAAGCCAGCAGACCAACGCTGGCTTATCCAGCGCGCGGTGGAGGCCGCGGCATCCCAAAGGATCCCCGCCGACCTCCTCTAAGTCAGCGCAACCGGTCCTTTGACTGGTCCCCTGTTTTTGGGCGCAATAAAAGAGTTTACCTACCTACCTCCACACAGCGGATGCAGCTCTCCCCTGGACGCGACGAACACGCATCGCGTGACGATTATGTCACGCCTTCCCGGGGCGTCACGATGGTGTAGGTTTAGACGCAGGCGAGAGGATCGTTTGCCCGGCCGGAGCCACATGCACAAACCATACCCAAGGCTGTGCTGTTCCGGATGCAAGCCAGAGCGCAGAATTCGTCTCACTGCTTTTGGCAATCCTGGAATGCGGTACAGGGGAGGAAGTTCCGATTGTCAGCGACATCACGCACATTTCAAAAGTGTCCGTTTAAGCACCCCGCATTTTATTCGTGTTCTTCCTTTGGAATGGTGCGCAGGATACGTGGTTGAGGAGCGCACGGTGGCCGCAGATGCCATGGGACAGGGTTAATTGCAGATATATGGGAGATGTCTTGTACTGAAGTGGAAGTAGTCAGGCTGATGATGATTGCGCTGTTGATGGTGACTAGAGGACTACACAACCAAAATATTAAAATCATCACCAGTCTGAATAACCCACTGCAGGGCAAAGTCCTCTCCTATGTCTCTCCAACTAACCCTGTCCTTTGTCAGCTGCTCCCCTATGCCTGCAAACTTCCTAATCTCATCCGCCCACTTACCCTTCTGCCGCCCCTTGTTACGCTTGCCGTCTCTTGGAATCCATTCCGTTACCCTTAAGGACCAGCGGTTATCTTGACTTCGCATTACATGCCCTGTGTAAGCCAATTTCTTCCTCTTGATTTCGACTCGGATTTCATTAACACGCGTTTGTTTCCTCACCCACTCAGTTCGCTTCCGCTCTGTTAACGTTACAACTATCATTTTTCTTTCCATGGCTCGCTGCGTTGTCTTTAACTTAAGCTGAAACCTTTTGATTAGCTTCCACGTTTCTGCCCCATAGGTGAGTACCGGTAAAATACGGCTGTTGAACACTTTTCTCTTAAGGGATATTGCTAAAGTACTGTTCATGATCTCAGAGAACCTACCATATACGCTCCACGCCATTCTTATTCTTCTAGTTTCCCTCTCATGATCCGGATCAGCTGTCACTGCCTGCCCAAAGTAGCCTTTACCACTTCCAGCACCCTGCTGCCAATTGTGAACTGCTGCACCCTTGCTAGACTGTTAAACATCACTTTAGTTTTCTGCATGTTAAATTTTAGTCCCACCGTTCTGCACTGTCTGTCTTACTCATTGATCATGATTTTTAGTTCATCTCCTTAGTGACTCGGCAAGCCAATGTGATCAGCGAAGAGCGAATTATTTAGGTATTCTTCATTAGCTCTTATCCCGAACTGTTCCCAATCCAGGTCTCGGAATACCTCCTGTAAACAGGCGGTGAATATCAATGGCGAGATCGTGTCGCTTTGCCTGACGCCCTTCCTTATTGGAATTTTATTGCTTATTTTATGGAGGACTATGGTAGCTGTGCAGCATAATAACAATAGCCGCAATATAATAGCTGCTTATTAATTGGTTCTTATAAAGGCTCTTCAGGCGAGCTGGCGTAAGAGTTGGACTGAATTAAAACGACGAAGCAATAATTATAACGCCCTTAACGTCCCTCGTGCGACTTGAGTGATCTGCGATATCATAGGCACCAATCGACTGTTGGAGTCGAAATACACTGTAAAAAAAAATGCTCCGCAGTACAGAGAAACCCGCTGGTAATGCGTTGCCGGAGGGTTTTCCGCAACATGAGGTACGGACTAAATGTCAGAAACAGAGACTCCGTATGACGACTGTCACATTCTTGGTAACGGAAAGTTACGGCATGCTATGCACGAGACCGAAATCGTTTTTTCACAACGAATGCTTATGTTTTGTTCTTATTGAAGTTTCCGCAATGTGTATGCATACGTCCTCCGTTTACTCGGAAGTCATTTCATCTAGAGCGGAAATTATCTGTATTGTAATTATGTACTTTCTGTAGTACATGAACATGCATCTTCGTATAGCTTCTGCCCGCAATGTTCACTGCAGATATAGACGTCCAGGTGCGAAAGAAATAAGTATTATGTACAAGGCATTCCTTTACGCATATTATGTAGTGCATACGCACAAAGAATGCAGCTTAGAATGAAAGAGTGGTAAGTGTTTGGGTGAGTACAAGTACATACGTTTTATTTTCATGGCAAACTACACACATTGTACATCTGCACATTGCTGTCGGATCCATCTGAAAAGCATAAAAAAAATCCTCATTTAGTGGTCACACAACACCAAATATAAATTTCACAAATACATTTCAACCATCCGCTATTGAACAATCGGCTTTCGTAGAAGCTTTCAAAAGCCATTCACCGAGAACCAACCCGTTATAATTTATTGCCCAAAATTCATTTCTCATAACAGTAAACAGTAAAAACCACAGGTCCAGAAAGAAGCAGACAAAATGCGCTTTCCCGGGCGGCACTGTGCGCATGAAAGTCTTTACAGTTGCTTATCATTTTGTGCAAATAGAAAGTAGCTCAGGATGGGGGCCAGATGCAATTCAATGCAGGTGCCTTTCTGTACATAGTACTAAATGCACAACTTAGCGAGCAAGGAACATTGGTAATATCTGAAAAAGGTGGGAGACGCTTGCCGAATTTATCGTCCATCCAATTTGTTATAGGCAAGACAAGACGAAGTGAAAGTCCCCGGGCATGCCCGTTGCGGCAGATTATGACGCTTTTTATTATGGCATTCCAATATCTCTGCAGTGTGCCTCACAAGGAACGGATGCTCAAGTTTCAAAAAAGGGCTCTTGGCAGAAATTTAACCAAAGGCCGTTGTCATGTGAACCTTTTTAAAATGATGACCCAGAAAGACGAAGTGTCCTCATGTGTCTGATGCAAAATAAGGATGAAGGCATGAGTCTTTCTGCTTTTTGAACAGCTGTGATAAGTTTTTTACTGGTACTGCTTGGTGCAGCTTCAGTCTCCTTCTTGACATTTTGTGAAATAATTATATATCTGCGAAAGATCTCGCTAGCAAACATTTTGGCACTAATGGAGAAGCAAAAAGACCCATGTCCTAGGCCTTTTTTTGTGACACTAAAGGAAGGCTTGCCTTTTAGTCATTGATTACGAAGAGGTCCATGTGGCAACAAACTTTGAGAGAATTCCTTCAAGGGCTCTTTGTTCTCATGAGGTGCCCTGTAGATATACCACAACACCTCAGTGAGCTGTTACCAGCCCTGTGAGTTCACTGTCACTTGACATCAAGGGTATGTACTTTTCCTCGCCACATGCAGCAATGATGTATATGTCAAGAGAAAGCATAAAAGATTTCTAAGTGCAATTCTAGATTGCTTGCGGAGGAAAGCACAAGAGTGGCCATGCTCAGCTGTTACCTTTGCTTCTTGCTCGAGTTCTACAGTGAGTACTACGTAATGACAGGTGTCTGCATCAACTCATATTTAACACCCGTCCTGTGCGACCTCCATCTTGCTCTACATGACAGGCAACTTTATAACACCCTTCATGCAAAGAGTGTCATCAGGGTCGGTGTGTCCTGTCAGTTTCCTGGTCCTGTGGTTTGTGCTGTGTTTTCTACTCTTAAATTATTTACTGCCTTCATTCTCCATTCCATGAAGCCTGAATGTGCTACACTGGGCTGCTCCACGCGTTGTGGAGCAGCCCAGTGGCCATTTTTTTTTCATACGTCGGAGGCACTCAGCTCGAAAGCCATGCTTACTATATTCAGCAGACAAGGGTACATGTGAGACACATCATTAATAACTAATTCTCACAGTGGTATCTGGTGCAAGAATATCTAAATACTACTCAATTTTTGCTTAAGTTTTCAGATACACTCTTAGATTAAAAACATAATTTGGCTACATTAGCAGAAGCACAGCACCAAGGTACTCACCAGTTACCTGAAGCACTGTACGCAAGTTCTCGTGCCATCATGAATACAGCACACTGTCCACGTCTTCATAATGCCATGTCACTCCAGCACTTCGGTAGCAAAATTTTCCTTTAAAAAAAGTAGTTTTGTTTATGTTAGACTGGTCATACTTAATTTTACTATATACTATGTACTTCTCATTGTACTGCCCCAGACTAAAAAATACCAATGATCACGCTTTGAATTATGTCATATGTGATCACCAAATTATGTGATCACCAATATGTTCTTAGAAATTCTGATTGAAATAAATCTGACAAAATATTATTTCAGAAAATGTGGCACAAGGAAGAAGGACGCTAGCTAGATAACCTGGACGAATGTTTTCAGTTGCATGCAGCCACCGGCACCATTGCACACAAAATGTACAATAAAGTGGGTTTTACCTTTCCAAATAGAAATTAATGCTGCAAACATTTAAGTAAAAAAATTTCAACCTTCCATTCCGCATAAAGGAAAGAAAATTCCTCTCGTTTTTTCACAAGCCTCTGCAAGTACACAATTCAGTGAATCTACTCTACAAGTACTTGAATCTATCAGCACGAGACAGGGACGAGAAAAGAAACAAAACAGGCACTGACTCGCAACTGAAGTTTATTGAAGTGAACAGAGAGTATACAGAAAAGCCACACGCCACAAACTACACATTTACACATAAGCTACATCACAACATAAGTAAAAGATTGCCCTTAACATTCCTCTCATCTAGACAGTCCAACCCACTGCATGTTAACGCTATGGGCAGCACACTTACACATTCGTCACCGAGTCATAAGATGTGTCTAGCCTCGATAATTTTCTGGTTAATCTGCTGTGAACGTAGTGCCAAAATGCGTGTTGCCGAAAGGAATGGCTAGCAGCCTTCACATCCCTTGTAATATGCAGATAAGTTACAACCCCTACCAATATCCAAATACCTCTCATGCTCCTGTAGTCTTACATTGATACACATTCCAGTTTCACCAACATAAACCCAACCACATGATAATGGTATGCAATGCATGCAATGGTTGCAAGGCACATATATGTTGCCACGTTTCACTCGACACATGTGCTTTTCCCTAACGAAATTCACAAAAGTATTAACAATTTTACAGATTGTAGACAACTTATTAGGGGCCGAACACACCATTTTTACGTCATACCTTCTGGCCACAGTTTTCAAATTTTGCAACAATCTGCAACAACACAGTCAGTCTTTTGGCATCTCACTGTCTGGCCCCAGCCTGATCATGCCAGTCCCTGCGAAGGGGTTTCAGCTTTTAACATGCTAAAGGGAAGAATGGCACAGCATCAAGTAACGAGAAAAGCAGGACAGCACACCCACACACAAGTGCCAACCCTGGAGCAGATACAAAATCCAAGAGCGCGTGCTTGACATTCAGCGTTTACAGTCAAGGAAACGAGGAAACACGGATTTGAACGCTAAAGATTGAACGAGCCCGATCCTTGGCTGCCAACGCTGAATGTCAAGTACACGCTCTTAGATTCTGCATCCGCTCCAAGGATGGCACTTGTGCGTGGGTGTGCTCTCCTGTTGTCCTCGTTACTTGATGCTGCGCCATTCTTATCTTTAGCATGTCAGACCAACTTGCCCAATCTTATATGCTCAGCTTTAACAATTTATCGCACGCTTCTGCAATAGCATGGTTGGGAAATCATGCTTTCATTAGCCTTAAAATCTTCTCTTGGAAACCAGTTGTCACGCTGTAAAAGCATGGCTTCACCAATACCGAGCCTAGACTTGACGACGCAATGCTATCTTTCACTAGCTTAGAATCGTTCGACCAACAGTCAAGTAGCTGCTTAACACTCCTGGGTGAATATCGCTAGCACACATGGCGTGTGCAGAACATCAAGGTAAGGTTCAGAAACCGCAGCTCTTTTTGTTGGGACATTTTCTCCAAGGTAAACTTAAGACAAAGGCCTTGCTCCTTAAACAAGTTCACAATATGTACAGGTCCCACACTATCACAACCTTTGTAAAAGACCAGAAAATCATAGACGTAGCAAAAGATTTCCCCCAGCCCATGCAATTTCTTGGCAATCATTCCTTCCACCCTGCTTAAGAGAATATTGCTTAGCACAGGGGCAACCTTCGAATCGATACATTTAGCAGACTTTTGAACATATGCCGCACTGCCATACTCCACAAACATGCTCTTCACTTCAAATAAAAGGAGGCAAGTGCCAAAAAAGACTTATGTTACACACCCATTCCTAAACACGAGCTCATCGTTGTGCTCCGATATACACATTCATGAGCTTTTCACAAGATCTTCATACGGGATAGAATAAAATAGTTCTACATCGACACTAATCACAAGACAATCCGCTGGATTGTCATTCTTAAGATACTCAACCACACTGCGAATTGAGTACAAGAAATGGATCTTCAAGATGCGAAGTAGACAGATGCTTTTGCAAATAACCAGAGATAATTTTGCATGAATCCTTTTCTGAAATTTATCTGAAGAGCATGTTATTGAATAGCATTTATTTGAAGAGCATGTTTGTAGAGTAGTGCAGTGCGGTATGTGTTCTAAAGTCTCGAATATGTAGTGGTTCAAAGGTTGACCTTGTGCTAAGCAATATTTTCTTGAGTAGGGTGGATAGAATAATTGTCTAGAATGTGCACGGGCTGGGGGAAAAATCTTTTGCTATGTCGATGATTTTCTGGTCTTTTATAAAGGTTGTGATAGTTCGGGACCTGTACATCTTCTCAAGTTGTTTAAGGAGCAAGGCCTTTATCTCAGGTTTACCTTGGAGCAAATGTCCCAAGAAAAAGAGCTGTGGTTTCTGGACCTTACCTTGATGTTCAGCACACTTCATGTGTGCTGGCGAGTGTTAAGCTGCTACCTGGCTACATGTCGACCATTCCAAGCTAGTGAAAGATAGCATTGCACTTTCTAGCGCGGGCTCAGAATTGATGAAATTATGCTTTCACAGCATGACGACTAGTTTCCAAGAGCAGATTTTAAGGTTAACGAACGCAGGATTTCCAAACCATGTTACTGCAAGAGCATATGATAAATTGTTAAAGAAGCTGAGACAGTTTTGCGGCGACCGGCACAATCTGGCTGGGGCCAGTCAGTGAGATGCCAAAAGACCAGTTGTGTTACCGTATGTACATAAATTGTCGCACAATTTGAAAAATGTGGCCAGAAGGTATGATGTAAAAGTGGCTTTCTCGGCCCCTAATACGTTGTCTAAAGCATGTAAAATTTTAAGAATAATTGTGTGAATGTGGCTCGAGAAAAGTACACGTGTAGAGTGAAATGTATATGTACCTTATAAAATGAATGTGGTATCAAATATTATCTTGTAGTCTGGTTTACGTAGGTGCAACTGGAAGGTGTATGAATGTAAGACTACAGGAACACAAGAGGGTAGGGGCTTGGCTAGGTGGTTGGGGTAACTCTGCTGTACACTGCACGGGATGTGAAGTCTGCTACCCTTTCCTTTTGGCAACACGCATTTTGGCAGTAAATTCAGAGATTAAATGGGAGATTATCGAGGCTAGACACATCTTATGACTCCATGAAGAATGTGTGTTTTGTCTATCGTGTTAACACACAATGTAGTTGGACTACCTCGATCAGGGAAATGTTGAGGGCGATTTTTGACTCATGTTGTCTTGTATGCTTATCTGTAACTACATGGTTTATGGTATTGCTTGGCTTTTTATATATTCCCTGTTCACGCCAATAAACTATAGTCGCGAGTCAGCACCTGTCTTGTCTCCTTTCTCATCCCTGTCTTTCGCGCTGGTGGATTCACCGCAATGGCTCACCTCTGCAGAAATCCAAGGCATGACATTTTCCTCTTCACACTCGTGGTTCAGCGCATAATACGGCAAAGGCTTTTCAATTCCAAGGAAAGTTCATGGCTCCATTGAACACTGCCTCCTGCTTACAAGACACAGAGCAGCAATCATTGTAGATTCTACCTGGGACACAAAGAGCAAAGTTTTAGTTTGAGTGGACTAAATAGGAAAGCAGCACAATATATCTATAGCCAAATAACTGAACTGAAAGAAATAGAGGGTAGTGTAATAGTGAACACACTGATATATTGCAAGTGAGATATATGCTTAATATATTGCAATATCCAACACTGCTACCATTGCCTTAGCCAACTACTTCATAAATAACAATAAATGCAGTATCACAAAAATACTGATAACGTACTATGTGCTAATAGTAGCAGTGCAGGTTCCATGAACAAAAAAGGGCCCAGTGCTGACTGTCGTTCCCACAGCAGCCTTGTGACCAATGGCCGGTGTAAAGGAGAGGAGGAATGACTGAAAAGAAAAAGAGCCAGGGGGAAGGAAAATAGGTATAGAAGGGCTTAGGATATCATAGGCAAATAAGGTTGTTTAGACAGTGAGCACAAAATAAACATTACCACACAAGTAAAGACATACAAGACCAAACATATATATCATTATGCAGAGTGGCAAACTTGATGCCATTTAGCCCAAAATATATTTTCAATAAAGTGATTATAATTATTAATAGAACAACTGACCGAGTGAAACCATAACAGGGGTGAACAAGGAAGTTAATATTCTGGCAGAAATTAAAAGAAGAAAATGGATCTGGCCAGGGCATACAATGCAGAGAATGAATCACCAATGGTATCTTAGGGCAACATAATGAATTTGATGGATTTTAATGGCACAAGGGCATCTGTGGCCAAAGAGTGCCTTAGCACAAGTTAATTTCGTCTACTCAAGGTGAAATCAGAGACCCATTTCCCAAGCATTTCATTCCAGATAAGCTGAGCACCACGCCAGGAAACAGCTTTTGCATTGTATCGCAACAAAATAAATTTCAGCCTAAGGAAAATATAGCAGGAGATAGCTGATTATAAGCTCACTAGATAAGATTAGGTAATTTCTGATAGTGTGGCATGTAGCTGGTGCAAGACACAGATAATTAAACTGGAAAAGGCCATTGTCCTGAGGTGAATGTAAACTAAGCAATGAGGATAATGAAATTCGCTACACTAGAGCTGTTAAGAATCAGCTCAAGTTCCATGCTTCAAGATGATGCAAGTTTGCTCAGTGAAAAAAAAATCATAAGTTCACCCAAGAATTGGTATCTTGGCGGTATGAGGCTGCAGGTGCAGATGAATTAATCCTGCCTCAGAGAAGAGCTATATAGAGCACAAAACATTTTAGGCCATTCCTACACTGACAGCTGTTATTAACTATTTTAAAACTGTTTTTCATTGCACAAACAATATTACCAAGTTTGTGTTGGTCATGTGATTATGTTACTGAGGCTCTCCTAAAAATTCTAGCCAGAGCAAAAATACAAGCTGTCTCAACTAAGTTTTTATATCAACGATGAGAACATAAACACATGCAGATTATTCAAGTAGAAGTTTTATTCTTCATGACGTGCCCTACAAATTTTAAATTATACTGAAAAGTAATAGAGTGGAGTGCTTGTGCCAAAAAACACACTAAACCTCAACAACAAAGAGAACACAAGATAAAGGCAACAACATATTGCCCAAAATTTAAATGTTTGACAGAACAAATATGAAAAGAAAACCTCTCCACAACTGGAACAAAACAGCGTGATACCGAGCACACATTTGAAAATTGTTTCATCCAAATCCCCAGTCTGGTGCTCCAGCACTCTTCAGCCAGCATGTCATGAAATGTACCATAGTTCTGGTAGCTGTAAAGAGTATACAGCTGATCCGGCATTTTGATATGTGAACAGTAACCCTCAATGACCACCAGGCTGAATACTTTCAAGAGGCTGTTCTAGTAACAAGACTGCAGTGAAACACTTAGCAAGTTATGCGGGCGTAATAATGCAAACCGTTAATCTGAGAGTTCGCTACCACGCAACTCTGTAGTAACTCCTAAAGTGTTGCAATCGAATGAAAAAAAGGACTGCCTATTATATAAACAAAAGTCAAGAGGCTGCAATGCAAGGCCACGACAGAAGTGCTGCAATACAGCAATAGTGATACAATGTACACTTTAAGCAACACAATGAAACATGATCTTTTATCCTTAATTATCAGAATTTAAATATTTGTTTTCCGTGCTCTCTTGCAAAATTAAGTTTAGATCGTGAAAGCGCTCGAAAAGACTAGGATACAGAAAGAGATTTCCAGACAGTGCGCTTACTTCCAGTGTCTTTTTGAGCACATCCACTATCTAAACATGGTAACCCAACTAGTTTAAACGCTGTCGTTATTCCAAAATTAAGCCTTTCACAAAGTGGGAGCCCCTTTCCCAATACAAGGTGCACCATAACTAATCCAACACTTTTTTCATGATATGTTTTCTCTGAGAATAAACACTGTTTGAAGATTTTGCAATAGTACTTGTCTTTTCGATTCTACGAATGTATCATGCAAGTGTTCAATGAAATGACCATCTGCCTATCTTGATCATTGCTCAAAATCAGGGTATAATGCACCATGAAGGGCAGGCTCTGCTTGATTTTTATGTTTTCCTAACGAAGCATGTATGTGCAACCCTTCTGCTGGCTTGTATGCAGCAGGTTTGTCTAGCTAGGCGAACTGTGGTTTTGCTATAAAGCTGAAATGGTACTTTGGAAGTGAATGGTTTTCTAAAATGCATTTAACATACATACCGGGGCTTTAACAGCACCTGGTGTACGCAACATCAGTGGGGGGACCGCAGGAGTGGCCTAGTGGTCCGAGCATCTGCCTCGCAAGCGGTAGGTGTGGAGTTCGATCCCCAGTGCCACCGGGTAACCAGCGGTGATACAATGGGTCGTTTCAATGGCCAGTTTAAAACTTGAAATAACCATGCTGCAATATATACAAAAAATGATTTGTGTGCTCTCTCTTACATGACATAGTTAATCATATCATAGTGTTGGTAGTACACAAAATGCATGTGTGGAACATATACATGCACTGTTTTTGTTCACATCTTACCTGCTATGTGCTGTTATGGCATGTTATGTGCTGGGAAAGCAACAGTTAGTGAGCAATGTTGTGTTGCAGCCTTTCTTCTGATGGAATTTGAATCATATTTCATGTAACACAACAAAAAGTGCACAGCCCCATCATGAGTTGTGGTTTAAACTAACAGCGAGCTTTTTACTACTCTATTTAACATATGATGCAAGTCAGTGATGCTGGAGGCACAAAACTAAATACTGTGAGGTAACAAGAGCTAATATGTACAATCATGCCTTTAAGAGATATTGTCAATATATATTTTCCTGAATGAACTAAAGTTATCCTTAGAAGCATTCAGAGGAAGATAATTTTGCTAAATGCCTTTTGCCAGAATAGGCCTTTTATGAACCAGTTGCAAATGAAAAGAATAACTTTAAGACCATGCTATGCATGGCCTAACGCCAAAGTAGTTGCATACAAGCAGTATACTATGCCCCTAGTTTTATGGTGGGCCTGTACTGCACAATTTTCATGCAAGGTAGTGGAAAGTATGTGCCATGAAACAGACCTCTGCTTGCTGAAACTGGCAAATAAGTACTGGGTTTTTAAGGCAGGAAAAAAGTTACATAGTTCCTTCTGCAGGTTTTGAACTTCAGGTTAGTTATTTGAAAAATATCAATCCCTGAACTGCAATGATTGAAGTTTTTAGCAAATAACATTTCCATTGTAACAGTGGAAACGCTCTTTTATATGAGGAACGACTTTTCAAAAGCCTGCGTTTCATGGTGGCTGTCAAGTAGCCCTGATAAAGAGAAACCAGTCACGACACACAACCAAGCCCCCGTAGCACATTTTCAACTATACCCTCATGATATAGCTTTAAAGTAAGTGTTAAGCAATACAAATACAAATCCCTTGATTTCCTTCATGATTTATCACTGGTGTATACATACAAAGATAACCGTACAAGATGTTGAGTGCATGGTACAGAGAGAGTAGGCAGATGGTTTCTTGACACTCAAAAAGTGAACAAGGGAAGGAAAAATCTCAGGGTGCTTGCCGTTTCGACAAGACAACTTGTTTTCGTCTGGGGTCAACATATACAGAGGAAACTTAGAATCAATTACAGGGTTGTCCACTCTTAGTGCGAACACGCGAGCACATGGCTGTGCTCTTTAGGCCACTGTGTCTGACATTGCCACACATCGAAGTGTAACACGACACGAAGCACCACATCCAGGTGCATCTCCTCTTGCGCCATTTTGCAGCGATGAGTGGCTGCGCCGCACACAGTGGACCTCTAAAGAGTGCGGCCATGCGCTCACATGTTTGCACTAAATGTGGCCAGCTCTGTACATTCCGGAATTGGCATAATTATTTGAAAAGGCCTTGCACATGGTCAGAGGTTTCCCAACCCACATTTTCCCCCTCCTTTCCTGCTTTCTTTAATTTATCGTTATACTTTAACCTTACGCCCTGCACCTCCTGACATCACTTCTCGGAACCTTGGCTGCCATACTCCCCCCCCTCCCCCTTCTTTTTGCCTTTTCTCCGAACCTGCCCTCATTTTCTCTTTTTACTTCAAATTATTTTGCCCCCCCCCCACCCCCCTGGTATTTTATTCTGCCATGCTCCTTAATTCCTTTATCCTAGTTTTTCAGGAAAAGGCAGCCAGCCATACCAAGCCACCTGTTGTGGCTGGACATAAAGCCATTCAAGCCCACTATCCACACTCCATACCCCGAGATTCGTTTCTACTGAATTGGGCTTTTTTGTTTTCACAGTTTTGCAGGTCAACCGGTTAATCTTCTTTAGCAGCTATCATGCCTGGTCAAGGTTCATGCTCCCCATCGTAACGCCCTTCCCATATCGCACCCTCATCCCACACAACAGGCCTTTCGCCTCGAAGTGAAAACCTTATTTAAACCCCACCAATGATGAACACTTTGCCAAAGACAAGTCCTCTTGTCGAAACGTCGGCAAGCACCCAGAGGCTTTTCCCTTCCTTATTCAGTTTGTGAGATACCAGGGACAGGTGTTCAAGCAGCCATACCACACTAATACCCCTGTCACACGGGCACCGCAAAGGCCTTTGAGAATCATATCCAAAGGCGTAAGGAGTGCAGCTACCCGGTACAAATGTTGCGCCTTTGTCGCTAAGGGCCTTGGAGGCGAAGGCGCTCAACCGAGACCTTCGGAGCCCGAAGACGCGGCATTCGAGAAGCTGTGATCGCAGTACCATCCAAAGTCAAAAAGTAAAAGCAATAAAAAAATAGATAAGCTAATAATGTTTGAAAACATTTCTTTCAAATACGAAAGGTGTGTCTGGCTTTGGTTTTTGTACGGGTGTTTATGTTTTATGTTCAAATTTCAAGACAGTGAAAGTGTTGCGGCAACACCGAGCGCCCATGGAGGCCAAGGCAATACACGTACAAAACCTGCTCCTGCTGATGAGAGTAGCTGTTGCAGTACTTTTAAGGAAGCAATCAGAATAAAAAATTGTCAAAGCTCAACGAATGAACAGAATACACCACTTTAATTTTAGAACAATCACTTTAGCCACCTCGAGTATAGCAGCGGGTGCTAAGCCTGAACGACTTTCACCATTGGGCTGCACCGTGTAGCTGCATCGCTGCTCCTTTAAGCTTTCGCTCCTTTGGTGAAAAATGGTGCCTTTGCTGAAAAGGCCTTCGAGGAATGCCATGTGACAGGGGTATAAAGCACATTTTTTACTGACACGAAAGACTCAGTGCCTTTAGTTCTGACAATATTCTGAATCATGCTTTGGTGGCTTAGCATATCAGAATACTGGACATGACAAAATCAGCTAATTAGTGAGGGCTATTATTTGCTATAGGTAAAATTATAACATTCTCCTAAAATAATGAAAAGAAACCACCAGCACTGACATCAATGTACAATTTGGCTGTAACATACTGACATGACAATCTAGTTAAATGTAAATTCTCTTTTCGCAGTTCAAAACTGCATGCATTATTTCCAGAAAGCGCGAAAACAGAAGATCATACATAGTGCCAAAGAAAAGAGGGCATAATAGTACCACTTATGAGGTGTTTATCGGAAACTGCAATGAGCAAGGCTATGTTAATGGCAATCCAGAGTTATTATGTGTCTTACGAGCGCATGCACTTGGGAGGTGATAGCAGCTGTGGACGCAGCTGCCCATCGCAGTTTTCAGTCTTCAGTCAGTCGAGATAACACATGGGGTAAGGTATTCCCTGTTTTGCTGCCGAAGGCAAAACCGTCAGCGAGTGGAGTTGCCTTGCTATTCACTGTCAAAATCTACTGCTCAATTTAAAGGAAACTAGGGCATAAAACATACAGCATTTCATATATGCTTTGGCCAAATGCAGTGAGAATGAAACAGACTAGAGACTTGTCTTATGACGTTTGCACTCTTTACTTTGCACCAGAGGAAAATAAATTTATGTACAGTTGACCTACTGCTTGCCACAGTCCTAGAAGAAATGAATCCAGGTCTCAGAAATTCTACCGAGAGAATACTGATGCTGCATGTGCATTTCTCTGAACTGTTCTGAAATATGCAGAAGCTACCAATTTTTTTACTACCTGATTACATACTGTAATCTTTGCAAGGAATATGAGGTTAACGGACTGGGAAAAAATGTCAGGAATGGTACCTTTGGTACTGGGCACATGGACAAACAAATGACCCACTGGGCGTCCCCAGGAGCTCTGCTACCAGGCACCCCTGGCAACAGTAGTCAATTTTCCAGATCCAAAGGAGCCATGCGAATGATTGCCGAAAAGTCGTTTAAGGACAGCAGATGCATGAACACAAAACAGTTTTCCAACTTTGTTTCAGTGTGATAAATGGTTTCAAATGTCTAGACTATATCTGGTAGTACACAAATTATCAGAACACCATCTCCCGCTCAGAATCATCTCAAAACACATTCGACACGCAGTACCAACATGGACAGTTCGTGCTTAATTGAATCCAAAAGTTTACGCTGATCGACCAATATTACTCTAAATAGAGACAGAAAGCGCATGCACGTTGTACTGATGTTATCGTGAACATAACATGCGACGAGACGCAGGGTTACAATACAAGCAAAAAACCGCTTTCAAAATTTGAGAACAAAAGGCTCACCTTCTCACAAGTTCACCAAACCGGAGACGTTGCCGAGTGGCTGACGTCAAAGTCACTCGCAATGCACAGAAACAATAAAAATGCAGTGCCGCTGACTTTCCTTGAGCAATTCCAGTCGACTGAACTTCCAACTGTTCGCACCGACTACCTCTGCAAGCATGTCTAAAAGTTAGCGGCGCAGCCGCGCCATTTGCAATTTACGGAGCAACACGGGAAATTCATAGCGCCATTCGCGTATTCGCGCTCAAGCTCACGTCGCTGATGTCGCAAAGGCGCACAACGGCAAAAACATATAAGATGTATTTAATTTTACGGTAGCTTTTTTAGCTGACAACCTGAATCGTTTGATATATTGTTTTTTCTTTTCGTTGCATGAACGGTATTACCACCAGCGGCAGCGCAGCTTGGCCATGGCTAGCCATGGCGAAGTCGAAGCGCTAGCCGAGGCCGCAGTCGGAAACATGTGCGCAGTTAGCGCAGTGTGGAGTTGAATGAACAGGCGCTATGGAATGGGTTTTTGTTCTTCCGTGTTAGCTGCGTGCGTCCTGCGCGTTGCGTGTCTTTAGTATGTGTGTGTGTGTATGTGTGTGGCCGGAACGCTGCATTGGAGTGTACATACAACAGCTCGCTGTCCCGTGCGGCATCGGTGCGTAGTAAAACGATCATGCAGAATGTGCGTTACAATGCCAGTGGCCCTGCACGAAAGAGGAGACTTGAAGCCGACGGAAAAGCTGCTCTCCCTCGTGGGACTGCAAGAATCTGGCGAGTAACAGTCGACGCGCGTTTCGGTGGATGATTCCGTTTACCACGCCAAAAAATTCAGCACTGGCCAACAGCAATGATGAACTGCTGCTGCATCATCACCTGTGTGATGTTTGTGACAAGCTTGCTGGATGTGAACGTGGCCATGAATGGTATTCGCCGAGCAGTGGCCCTCAGGGCGTGGCACCAGTGGATACCTGAAGACGATTACTGTTTGCCCGCGCCCTGGCGCCTCGCATTCAACCGAATGCTTTGGCGTTAATTATCTATATCTGAATTTCACACGTAGTTGGACTCGCAAATATTACAGCGTACAAACGTACCGTCGGAAGAGCACCCTTTTTCAATTTTTTAGGGAGGGGGTAGGGGAATTACCGTCTGCTCAAATTAAATGTCACTAATATTTTGAGCTTATTTTCTAAACAGGTGCCGTGGTGGCACTGTAAGCAATGCATTTACTGGGCAGAAGTTTATTTTATGTTGTGTTGGCACAAGGTTAATGATTGTCATTGTACTGTGGTGCCATGTTCAAACAAAACACATAATTGTACACTCTCTTTGAAGAATGTCTAATGAGGTAATAAATTACTGAGCAGCGAGTATGCACTGTGGTAAATGCGACGAACGTTACTGAATTACTTCACACTTGTCATGTTCTGTTGTCGTTAGTGATTACGTATGCCTTGGTGTCTGCTGCTTTCCAGTGTAGGGGTCGAGAGGCATGTCGAGCTTCACTTAGCAGCTTTTTTTCCTTCCACTCTCTACTGGCCAACGTGGTAAAATAAACTCAACATAATGCGTGATTGCTCAGACCTAGATTAGACTACCATTTCACTTATTTACTCTCAGGGCCAATTGGCATCGAAGAGAGGAGAGCGACTAACATAAATACATGCGTAGGCTGATTAATAAAAATGATTATACACAGCAGACTTGAAGGCATTGGATGCAGTGGTGGACATGACGAAGGCAGAGAAGATGTGACAGCTGGAAACGTAGAAAAGTGGAGATCTGCGTGAGTTTGTACGCGACTTAAGGTGAACGCTAGCAAAAAATTAAGAAGGCGCAGAAGACTGAGGCCAGAGTTAAAACTGTAGTTTAACAGAGGAAAGCACCTCCCAGCAAGCCAAAATGTGCACATGCAAGCAGTTGCGTGTACACAGAACATAGAAAATGAAACTCCTTTTTGGACAGAAGGAAAGCTAAGGCACATTGCTTATTGGGATGTTGCTTAAAAAGTTGGTGTCTAGTTGTTGCCCTTCATATCTGGTCCTTCCACACCCAGCAACTGAAATGCCATCAAAAAGGAGCATCTCCAATCACTCTAATTACATGGGAGGTACACATCGCCAGATGTCAGAGGCTTGGCGTCGTACTTGCAGACTAGCTAGTTTGGCAGATTTAAACTTTACCGCATGTAAGAGGCATGCGGTAGCCTTGAAGGGGAGTATTTCATAAGTGTTACAGCATATTGTACAGTGCTAGCATGCTTCATTATTTACATCACAATAATATGCTAGCACAGGCTGGAAAGTTTCTAAGTGAACAGAAAAAAACAATGTTCATGCCATATCTTAGCCACATTCTTAGTATTGTATAAAAAGTGCAAATAAGGAATTCCTCATTTTTTTGTCAGCTTTTTCTTTCTGTGCATTGATTTTTTGCAAGTTAGCAAGGTTCTACAGTCTTGTGTGCCTATCGGCTGGCCCCTTGTTTGTCAAAGGTACCGAGTACACAATGGGTCGTGTCAGTGCAAGCTAAGTAAACGATGGATAGAAAATTCGTGCTTTCAGAGTATTTCCAGAAAAAACTGCTATTATTTCCTACTCAGGATGGGGGAACAGCATCGATGGTGCACATCCTCCTTGTCAGTGCAGCAATTATGGCTGCTCGCTGCTTTTTGGTGGCGTTTCATTTATCTGCAGGAAGAGCAGGCATGAATGGGCGGCAATAGGTACCTACTAAATTAAACATTGCATTGAGCAATATGTTGTTGTGTCGGTGCTTTTGTTATCCATGAAGGAGTTGGTGTTTTTGATTAATGGTTGTGTAGCAAAGATGTAACTGCTACATTGCACTGCATTCACAGATTTGTTTGCCCATGCTTTTGGTTTACTCAGTTGTTTATTTCCTTACCAAATGGCAGATGGAAATTCGGCTTTCAAATTGTGCACTTTCATCATGTTTGCAATGTACTTTCAGCTGGTGTTCAGTTTCACTTTAGAGAAGTTGTCCAACCATTGTCTGTGTCTAAATGTTTTCTAACAGTTGACCTCATTACGCAGCATTTCTCACAGGAAGCAAATGTTGCAGTAACATTTTTATTAAATGTTACTCTATCATGTGGCTAGTAATGTAGCGAAAAATATTTTCATCAAGTCAGCTTTTAACATTATAGCAAATTAAAGCCTTTGTTATTTAACGTTGCTCACATTTTGTACCAATCACTCAACCTTGAAGCAACGTAATGCGTTATCACCGTTCCTCGGCTCTTCATTGTGTTAATCACATTAGACATGCTCACGGTCGTTCGCCATGCTAGTTTGCGGACATTGTTGGCTAAGAGTAAACCAGACAAATAAAAAATCGGACGTCATGTGATGCCTATAGTCCGCGGGCCAGCAGTTCATCGTGTAAAAGTGGCGTCACATCATAAGCATCTTCTGTTTTTGCTGCCTTTAAGCAAGTTATTAGTGCATTTGGTGCAACACATAGTCGATGGGGTCAACCGTCCTGTCGTGTTAAGTTTTGATCCCTTAAATTGAATGTTTAGTATTTTTCCCTGCAACGACTACAGAGGAACACGGACGTTTCCTTCAATACTGGACTGAATATACGGTCATTCCCTACGTTTCATTGAAAGCAGAAGTGGTTCTGTATTTAAAACGTACATAGTCTACGTTATAGGTACGGAATTTTTTTACAGTGTAGCTCAAGAGAAGAAATTCAATCAAAATTATTTACCGGGCGTCGCCAAGGACAAGAAGACTAGCCGACACCCGCTACGCTAAACTTCCAATTCCATTTTTAGAGAATTATTGTTACCTATGTCTTCTGAGATACTATGTTGAGCTAGCCTGCTTTATGTTCCAGGATGAGGCATGTATTGAAGTAAATATTCACAAACCGGCTGCATAGAAATATCTCGCTGCGAAGCAGAAAAGTACGGCATATGTGTGTTGGGGTTTCATGGCGGCCTGAGTGTGCATGGACCATTTCCACGGACGAGGGCGAAAGCGACTGCGGCTCAGGTGAGGGGACCTTCCCTCCTCCTCGCTGGCACGTGCTTCGGACGAGCGGTGCATGCTACGCTGGGTTCGGAAGGAAATGAGTTTTCTTGCACTTCCAGCGCACCTTAAAGCGCAACTTCCGGATAGTGTACTTTGGCTTCAAATCAGTCTTCGGCAAGAATGTGGTCCCCGTAATCGGATTTTTTAGAAGAGGAAAAAACGAAACGTGTTCTATACGCTATAACTGTCGCTGCTTATACTGCTTCGCAGATGTGATAGCTTTGTTCAGGTTGCGCCGCATAACCACACATTAAAAAAAACACATCAAGTTTCTTCTGAATGTTTCCTATCGCAAGTAGTAGTATGCTGCTCGCTTTAATTGCAAATGAAGACGTGGGTTCAATCCTGGCCGCGGCGGTCGAATTTCAATGGAGGCGAAATTCTAGAGGATCGTGTACTGTGCGATGTCAGTGCACGTAAAAGAACCCCAGGTGGTCGAAATTTCCGGATCCCTTCACTACGGCGTACCTTATAGCCCGAGTCGCTTTGGGACGTTAAACGCCCATACCTAAACCTAATTGCAAATACACCAGGAAATTGTACGCCACCTTTGTACAGCAAATGTCCTTTTCACACCCGCAGCGGGGGCGCCGGACTGTTGGGGTTCGACTACTGAGCTGGAGGACCTGGGTTCAATTCCTGGAGCAGCGGCGAGGTTTTTAAGTGGGCGAAATGCAAAAGGCGCCAGTAGGCTGTGCGACGTCTGCGCAGGTTAATGATGCCCGGGTGCTGTAAAATAATCCGTTGCCCTTCACTACGGCGTCTCTCATAGCACATATTGCGGTTCGGAATGTCGAACCCCACATTGTACATTCTGTACGCAACTGTGATTTCAGATGAAGCACAAAATGACTCTTCCTGAGGGTGCACCGAATGAGAGCTGCACACAGTCGCTGCCATAATAATGCGAAGCACGCTTCGGCGATAAAACTCATCTGATGCCTAACCTATATAGCGGAAATGAGATGTTGCTTAAAGGGACGCTGAGGAAAACACTATCAGATGTTTTATCAGTAAAAAGTGATAGTTGGGCATTCTGCTGCTTTGCTGCCGCTTGTGCGGCAGCGAAAGGTGCACTTATTGATAAGAGATTTGGATTCGAAGTTGAAAAAATTGACTGTGGTTTGCGAAAACTTTGTTTCCTCGACACGTCGTCTACGCAGCGTCTCATTCCGACACTCTCGAGAACTCAAACCGGTCTCTGCCGCAGTTGAAGAGTCACTCCGGGACGTGGCACGACTTCTTTTAGCCGCATCTTCGATACGACGCTTCTCGAGTCTTGCGGCGCGTTCTTGTGGCGTGTCTTGAGCGCGTTGTCTCTTCCTCGCTTCGTTCTGTCGTTGTTGCGTCTTTTTCGCGCTCTCTCTAACGACTACAATACATTAAGGTGAAGGGCATATATATATATATATATATATATATATATATATATATATATATATATATATATATATATATATATATATATATATATATATATATATATATATATATATATATATACACCTCGCGAGGCGACCCCTTTCTATTTACCCCAGCGGAGCACATCTGGTGGAGCGAGTGGCGACGGCAGCGGCGTCGACGGCGGCGCCATCTGTTGGAGCGCGGCTTCGGCGTTGCTAGGCAACGGCGGCTCAAATTCAGGCCACGCGCATACAGCTGAAGTGCGCGATGAGCCGCAATGACTCGCTGGCTGGAGTAGTAAAGCTTGCGGTTTAAAACTTTCCCGCCGCTACGGTTTAAGCTCGAGACTCTGACGACGAAATAGGAGAACAGTGACGTAAGGCGGCGGAAAGTGAAGCGATGACTCCGTGATTGCTGCCCGAGCGCTGCGCTCCCGCCAATCAGCAGCCGAAATGAAAACTTCTGCCAGCTGGTCGTTGGAGACCTCTACCAGCCGTCGTCGCTTCGTTTACGTTTACACCAACGTTGCGATGGATCCCGGTCCCGATTCCGAAAACGAAGTTCTCCTAAGGATCTGCGGCCTGCATTCAGTGACCCCAATCCCACACAGCGTGCAGTGCTTTTGAGGGCTGATGCGACGGGTCTACCAAGAAAATCCTGGCGCCGAGGAGTCGCCAACGTCGCTGTCACCGCCGAGCGACCGTCATGTCTTTCGTATAGTGTCCAATACGTGCGGGCACATTTATATTCTGTAATGATAACCCTCGTAGGGCTCTTTATGCAGTCCAGCGTCATGGTAGGTTGCAGGTGCGAACACGCCGAGCGGTGCGTTTGCTAATGTGGAGACGCGTTCAACATTAGCTAAAAACAGGTCTTTTTCCTTGTCGCAGTTGCGTCTGAGGAGCACTTAGAGGGGCACTTGAAGGTCCTCTGCTGCCCCGCCCTTGAAAATCGACGGGAATAATGAAACCACATGGGCACGCAGAACGCATAGCCGCGAATCACCTTACCACATATCAAAACTCAGCTGGCCGCCTGTTGCGCCGCCAGCTGCAGGTTTTCTTTGGCTTACATCATTCACGTTGCCCTTTTTCCGTTTTCCTCGTGCAATAAAAGTGCACTTGCGATTTGAAAACAAAAGTTATATACTTCAATATCGATGAGATATGTAACGTTCATGCACCTTTGTCAGCCTCAGAGATCTGTGGTTTCCTTTCTCCTGTTTCCTCACCGTGCCTGTACTTGCGAGATTGGCCTTTGGCGGCAATACCTGTATTTTGGTTCTTGCTCTTTACTGCCTCACAAGAGATTTGTTTCAGAAAGAGTGGTGTTTTGTGTGTAGGAAATTGTATTCTATTGACACAAGGAAGTTCATTTTCTCCTCAGTGTCTCTTTAATACCTATGCTAGGAAATTCCGCTCGTGCGCTCAGACACAATGCCTAGAAGCCTTTAAATTTTCTATATAGAACACGAAAAAAAATTCAAACGTGAAGCCTGCTTCGAATATTAGGGCGCACCTATATGTGTCCTTAGCTGGGCAATTCAGGAAAGTTTTGTTCACATTTGAATCGTGCTGAAGGGCGGTATTCGCCGGCAGGTGATTTCTACGTCGCTTTTCCATGTGCACCAGCGGAAGAAGCATTATAAAGCAAGGAACATATCTTAAAAACTAGCTGAGTGCGGATAAGGCGCTGCAATGAAAAATCATGCAGAATCGTTTTAAATCTACAGATAGCTTCTTTACGCGATAGACTATACAGCTTGTTCGGTCGAATAGCCGTCGGCGTAGTCGGCACCGCGTGTCGGAAATAATCGGAGGCTACGTAAAAAAAATTGTATCATGGCAACCGTCTGCCCCACAATGTTCCGGATGGTGTCATACGATTTAGCGTATTGTGCAACGTAAACTTACGAGCTAAGTTTGAGCGTAGATCGCGGCTAGGATTCGACCAGCGATATAAATCGGGAACTGCGTAAAAAATCGTATCATGGTAATTATTTGTTCTATTGATTTATGATTGATTAATGCATGATAGGCGATGACGAGTTAATGAAATAATTATAAATAACTGACTAATTAAAAATGAAAAATGAGAATATTAGACAAAGGGTGGTTCAAAGGCGTCAGAGTGCTCAGAATGAAAATCCAATGCTTGATGTTCCTAATTAAAAAGTTTATAGCCTGTAATTTATCAATTGTAACAATTGAAAAAGAAGAAAAATGCGTTAAAAGGTGTCAAACTGCTCAGAATGGAAAGCCTAACGCTCTACGCTATCGCGTCATACCCTTAAGGAGGAGCATAATTAAGTGTCCTCTCCAATTTTTTTCATATATTCCGTACTGACGATTTTATAGTCAGTGCACACCGGATTCAAGGCTGTCAAAATACGACCATGTCGACATATAGCACGACAGTTCGTGCTCTCCCGGCACCCCAAGCAACATATCCTGCTTTCCAGCCGCGTCGTTTAAGAGTGAGCTCCATGTAGGCGAAAATGTAAGCGACGAGGCGACGCGGCGACGGCTGCCGTTCGCTCCATCGCCCACCGGCCAAGCTCCATGCCTTGAAACAACGCGAAATGGAGACGACGATCAGCATTGCTGGCACAATACACCGCAAAGCTGTTTGCGCCTGTAACAAGGGTCACATTATTTGCAAGGATTAAAATTTTGTGCACAAAGATGCAAAATAAAATGTGTTTACAACGTTATGCATTGAGTACAGATTGTTTAATTGAATGCAATTAAATGCTCACGTAACCTTTTGGTACTTGATTGGGGAGTTTTTGTTTTGGCTGTTGTCCGCGCGCGCTTTTCTCTCGCTTTTCCCCGCGCGAAATGGACTGGCATCAGAAAGTCGCAGCTCGGCGGTTGCGTTTGATTCAAAAAAGAAAGACAGCTCTTGCCCGCAAGGGGGGGGGGGGGGGGGGGGGGGGTGAGACCAGTCTGGGAGCGGCGCGCTGAGGAAAGCGAATTCTTCACAACGGTAAGTTGTTCCTGGAGAAGAAACGAAAACAGCGCAACTGCATATGCTTCAATGCATTCTTCAAGACATTTCACTTCCTGCACTCAATGGTGAAAAGTCGCCTTACAAAAGCGTGGCTGAGCAGAGAGCCCATATCGTCTGGCCAGCGCCTCGCTCTGACGCTTCTGTAAGAACATAATGTTTCTGAAGGGACGCTATGTGGGTGCTGCGGTGTGTAAGAATTATGTGGCCGACGAGCGGCTCTGAGCAGGCGGCGTTTGTTTGGAAACATTGTACACGAGATTGCTTGGCTATAATGATCCACAGAGTAGCACGGTGCGCGCTTTGGAACTTGATGAAATTCTTGTTTTTGTTCATTATTGAAGTACCTGTCATGAGAAATGCTGATCAAAGATGCCGCATTGTCGTTCAGGGTAGGGATTGAGACTGCCAGATGGGCAATCCATATTACATGCAAGGTGCTCTGGGAGGTGCTCGCTCCAATTTACATGAAGGTGCGTCAACTCTACCCTCTTGTACAGTACAGCTACGATATAGGCATTTCAGTTTTCATTAAGCACTGGTCCCCGCATAGCAGACTCCAACAGAGAATGAATGAACAAAGAATTTCTGCAGATTTCTGGAGTCTGTGGCAATTCACAAACTGCCTGAGAGCAGTGGATGGGAAACACATTGAAATTAAATGCCCGAAGAATGCTGGAACCCTTTATTTCAACTATAAGGTATCAAACGAAAGTATTTGTATGTTCTGATGTAACAAAAGGGAATTATCCATTTGATGCACTGCTGTGAAGGCCCAATGAGCATTGTGGAAAGGGTCACGTATGACTGAAACACAGTCACACTGAGGTAGTGCAAGAAAAAGCAGGAGGACCTTAACAGCAATGAAAACATCAGTTATGGAAATGTAACATGAATGTACTTGGGTAGGGAACTGAGGGGCTTGCTATGACATGCATATTAAGGAAGCCTACAATAGCTGAAACCACGGATATTATAGGCGAACAGCAGAATGTTGAGTTGGGGGAGCTGGTAAACGTTCATACTGATTGAAGATGGAAAAAAAAAGAAATCTGCAGGCAGAAAGAAAGGTCGTCACAGGACAACTGCTGTCCTGTCTTAAATATATATTGTTACGACCAAGAGTTTATTCAGTCCAATTCAGGCCACGACGGGCGAGCGAAACCAGCTGGGTTCGATTGTCGAGCACGAGACGCATCCACCTCGTTCTCCTCATTTTCTGTGTAGGGAGCGATGTCGACCAAATAGAATAGGCATCGCCTCTTCATGGGCATCACAATAGTTTTAATGTGTGACCTGGATAAGTGGGAAATTAGCAGTGTATTCATGTTATGGCAAAAAGATAATTGTTTTTGAAGTGGTTGCAAATGATGACTTATCTGCAGGAGGGAAAACAGTTGTGCTTTCTTCTTTTTCTGTGAAAAAAAGAAAAATTAATTTTGTGCAGTAGTGTGAAACGCCGAATATCACACTGAACACTACAACGTCATGAATATGTGAGGGGTCTGAACTGTTGCTTTATGTGGAATAGTTGCAAGTGTGTATTCTGAGGAGGTAAAGTCGTTCCTTTTGCAAAAACCGCTAGGTTGCAATAATTGTAAGGCACTTCAAGAAAGAAAGTTCATGATACTCAGGCAGTAAACTCTCTACGGGGGGTGTCAACTGCTGTCGGTGCAGAGCGAGCGTCAGGACGTGGTAGAGGGTGGAATGAACCGCCAGGTCACCGCACTCTAGTGACACCTGTGGACCTCAGCCTTCAGTGTTTGCATTCGCACTTGTTTTCAAGGTACCCAATTCATCGTTCTGCTGGCCGTAGTGGAGAGCAGGTACTTTTTTCGGCTGATAGACATGGGTGCACCCCTGAGACTCAGTGATGGGGCACCTTACATTCGGCAAGCTCAACCTACCTCGTGCAGCTGGGCTGCCGAAGTCAGAGAAGGTGCGTCGTAATGTTTTCATTGGCGGTGAGGCCTTCCAGTTGCGCCGAGATTTCATGCAGCCACTGGCAAGGGCACAGATGCCAAAGAGGTGGTGTTCAACTACCGCCTTAGCCGTGCAATTTATGTATCACTCAAGTGAGAACCTAATAGTAAATTTAACTCGGTTTCGGGCCTCTCTCATTTGGCAGTTGGCATTATAGACATGCAGGCTTGCGGTATTTTATAAGTGCTAGAACCAGCGTATTGAATCACAAAAGGGCTTTGCTTGGAGTGAAAAAAGTGAGAGACATGTCAGTTTCGCAAGCAAAATTGTGATTGTTTCTCTTACAGAAGATGCGTCTAAATTGCTTTCGGCATCTTGGCATGCTGCTGGCGCATCTGAGAGAGATGAATTTACCTTTAGCCAAAAAATGTTGACAACGTAAGGAAGGTTAGCATGCGTGCTGCATAATTTCCTTTGTATGGAGAGCAGTTCAGCTAACCACAACTGCCCTCCTGGCTACGTTGACTGCACCGCTACATTCGGAAATGTTAGCGAGGGCTTCTGGCGAGAGGCAGCGTCTAGCTCTGCAACGTTTCAGCTGCAGAGGACGAAAGCACGCAACTGTGCACAGGGTGCTTCTGTTGTGCGGAGCATATGTTTTGGGCAGTGGCTCAACCATGTGTGCGGCGAGTAAAGACCACCAATTGTAGTTGCACGTTTCCTTCTCATGCATTATTTTAGATGACAGTCATCACCTTCCATTAGGTTTTATGGTTTTATGAGGGTTTAACGCTCCAAAGCGACTCAGGCAATGGGGGCGCGTAGTGAAGGACTGGAAATTTTGATGACTTCGGGTTCTTTAACGCGCACTGATATCGCACAGTACACGGGCCTCTATAATCTTGCCTCCATCGAAATTCGACCACCGCGGCCGGCATCAAACCCGCGTATTTCGAGTCAACAGCCGAATGCCATAAGCATTGAGCCATCGCGGCTGCCTTTCTTGCATTAGGTGATGACGAAATTGCTAATCTTAGGTTATAAAATTTTAGTAGTAGTAGTAAAAGACTTTTATTCGACCATAATTTATAGGCCGAGCATGTCGACCGCCTGGGCGACCAGAAGCCGCTGTTCTTCTTCCCCTTCAGCGCCAAGCCAGTCGAGCCAGGTGGTGATGGATAGAAAGGGTGGGGGAAGGAACCCGACTGCTGAGCAGCCGGGCAATAGAAGAGGCAATGGGCCAGGTCCGCATAGATACAGGGGCAGTTGGGACAGGAAGGCTCCGATCGATAGCGGTAGAGGAAGAGGCGGGACGGGGTGATAACTGCATTCATCTGAATGTGCCGAAGAAGGCGAGACTCCGGCACCGTGAGTGATGGATGAGGGGGAGGATAAAGGCGTTTGTCGAGGCGGAGCTCAAGGTAGACCTCTTTTATGGTGCGGCGAAGGGCGAGTCTCCCACCATCCTCCGAGGGCTTGGTCCAGGGGATCAACGGTGCCCGGAAAAGTGTGTCGCGGGCGAGCTGATGGGCCAGCTCATTGCCGTCAATCCCTGAATGCCCAGGGACCCAGCGGAGGAAAACGATGGAAGGCTGCAGTGCGGAGACCGCTCGTTCGACCTCCTGTTGGAGAGAAGGGGTCAGGATGCGTTTCTGTATGTGGTGTATAGCGGCTTGTGAGTCTGAATAGACTGTGTACTCTTGGAGAGAGGGAAGGAGGGCAAATGACTGGAGGGCATGCGCAATGGCGAGGACCTCGAGGGACAATGCTTCTGGAGGGTGTAGATACGGCCCGCTGGTGTCGGAAGTCAATGAGAGAATGGGGGAAGAACTCCCGTGCCTCAAAAAAATCAGAGAGGCGAGTCAGAGCCATTCGCTCAAGGGTCTTACCAACGCACGACGTCAGGGAGATTGGGCGGAGGTTAGAGAGAGAGGGAGGTTTGCCCGGCTTTGGAATCATAGAAATAAGGAAGAATGTCCAGGACCTCGGCAAGCAGCCGCTCTCCCAGGCCTCATTGTAGGTTTGAAGGAGGAATTCTTTGGCGCAGTCAGGAAGGTTACGAAGTGTGGTGTATGTAATGGCATCCTCACCGGGAGCCGAGCGTGTAGCTTTAGCAGCCAGAGCAGATTCGAGCTCCCGGAGAGTGAAGCATTGGTCCAGATCGGGGTTAGGTCCACCTGAGTACACCGGGTAGGAGGGTGCCAGAGGAGGCGGGAGGTAGAGAGAGGCGAGTTGATCAAAAACTTCGGAGGGAGTCCCTTGAGTGAGGGCTTTAGCTAGAGTGGGAGCAAGGGCAGGCTTAGTGCCAAGGAGGGATTTAAAGAGAGACAATGCGGATCGCGAGTGCAATGCAGAATCAAGGCCATCACAAAGAGCACTCCAACGAGAGTGCTCGAGGGAGGTGCAGTGGGCGACGATCTCAGCCCGCAGAGCAGTGATCCGGGAGGAAAGTTGGGCATTGTGTAATTGGGAGCGAAAGGAGCGTTGAAGACGTTTACGGCGACGCCATAAACGGATAAGGTGAGGATCTGGGTCTTGGATTGGGTAACGAGAGCGAACGCGACGGCTACTGGACGTGAGCGCAGCAGAGATGTGCGACGTCCAGTCGTCGTAGGATTGAAAGGAGTCGGAGGCGAGATTAGTGCGAAAAGCATGCCAGTCAGTGTGAATAACCGGATGACAGCGAGGGATGTGGGAAAGAGAGGTGGTGATATGAATGAGAAAGTGGTCACTTAGAAGAGTTTCGGCTGTCATCTGCCAGTGAAAGGAAAGTGAACCTCGAGTAGGAGAGCCAGGAGTATTAAGAAGGGTGAGGTGGCGTTCCTGGGCCAGACAATGCAGGAGGCGGCCGGGTTTGAGGGTTTGTGCGTAGCCCCAGAGTGTGTGAGGGGCATTAAAGTCACCACCAAAGAGGAGGTGGGAGGTAGAAGGAAGAGAGTGAAGGAATTTGCCCAGAGCAGAGAATAAAGAGGAAGTGACAGGGGGTTGTAAAAAGACAAAAGGACGAGTGAGATGCGGGAAGAAGGGTGGTAATAAACCACACAAACTAAATATTTAAGGAGGGTGGAGGGGATGTCAATTTGGTCTACGAGCACGTCACTGCGTACATAGACGCATGTGGTGTGGCCGTAGTGGCATGGTAGGCGCGGTAGCCTGGGACATTGCGGGCCGTCCGGGTCTCCTGGAGAAGGAGAAAATGAGGCAGAGAGGGGCGGGTGAGTAGATACTGGTGGAGGGGGTCTTATTGTGGCAAAGATTTCGGCAGTTCCACTGCACAATTTCGAGGTCCTCGCCAAACGCCATTATGAGAGTGGAGAGGAACGCGATGGTACGCGGATGGGGCAGTGACTCATGGACGGATTGGAGCATAGATGTGAAAGATTCCAATTGCTTTGATTGTGCTTGGAGGGTGGTAAGAATCTGGAGAACCGAAGTTTCCAGCTGAACCAAGCGAGTGTGATGTGCCTGTGTGGTGGTTTCGACAAGGTCAGCCAAAGGGGCGACCTGGGCGCTGGAGGAGGGAGTGGGGAACGTGGCAAGGTGATCATTTAGCTTGCTAAGCTGGAAGGTAAGAGAGGAGGTGGTTTTCTGGAGGGTTTGAGTCAAGGCATGTATCTGCTGTTGTAGATCGTGGGAAATGCGCTGCTGCTCTCGCTGCTGGCGTTCCAGCATTGCGAGCCGGAGGTCGAAGGAGCGGCTCGAGTCAGTCAAGGATGGAGAGGGTGGTGTAGTGGAAGAGAGGGACGCTGGCACCGAGGATCCTTTAACTATGGCGGCGAAGGAGCCTCGTGGTGACTTGATCGGAACTGATGGATATTCATGATTAGAGGAGGAGGAGGAGGGGGTGGTGGGTTGAGTGGCCCGGCGCAAAGCTAGGCGTCGGAGGTATGCAGCTTTAGCACACTCGCGTTGTTTAGCAAGGAGGAAGGGGCAAGTGGGGTCGAGGGAGGGGTGGGTGTTCACCTGGCAATGAACGCACCAGGGCTGGGCACACACATGAGCGGAAGGGTCAGCGGGTAGAGGAGCAGCACAGCGACGGCACTTTTCCGGAACGCTGTGCTGGGGGCATTGGTGGGCGCGGTGGCCTAGAGTGAGACAACGGGTGCAGGTGGGAGGCTTAGGTTTATGAGGACGGCACCGGAAGGCAACGCGTTTGAAATATACAAAGTGGGGGATGACGGTACCAGCGAACGTTATGAGCACTGATTGAGTGTATCCCATCATGCGAGCAGCGAGAATATCTGTTTTGAAAGATTCTAGATCATGCATGAGCTCATCAGGAGTGAAGTGGCCACCGGCGTTATGGATGACGCCGAGGCATGAGATGGGAGGATGGGGGAATAAGTTTTGATGCTGACAGGCTTACCGTGAAGGTGAAGGTGCGTGATAGAAAGTAGGAGGTGGGCGGTGAGAGGAGAATGAGTTTTTAAAAACACAAGGCTTTGGGCTGGCTTGGCCTGAAGGGTGATGCCTGCACTGGTCTTGGAGGAAAGTTGTGCAGCGGAGGTGACTGCGGCGAGCACGTCGTAGAGAGGCAGCTTGGGATTGAGGGTACCAGGAGGGAGTTGTATGCCAACAGTGATGAGCTCGGAGCGGGGTCGGGTGGCGGAAGCAGGCTTACGGCTGGCACCAATGGTGCTCCAGCCGATTTCCGGGGATGGAGTGTCGTCTACCGGGGACGCCATGAAGTCCATGTCTGCCGACGAATCGTCAGCCTGAGGCGCAATCTGCGACGCTGGTGCCGGGCTGCAGGTGTTGGTGTCAGCGGGTAATGTGGCTGGTGTAGGCGCGGCGGCACCGGCGGCGTCGACAAACGCAGGCGGCTGCGACGCGTCTATGGGCCCAAAAGTGTTGGCGTCCCTTAGAGCGTGGAGTTGGCTAGCAGTGGACGCTGCGGTGACGACGAACGCTGCCGGCTGCGCCGCGGCCGTCGATCCGGAGCTCCCAGCGTCGCTCACAGTGTTGGTTGCGACAGGATTTTGCGCGGTGGCGTGGGCGGTTGGAGTAGGCGCCGCGGTGGCGGCATCAGTGGGTCTGGGCTGCAGGGGCTTCGTTAGACGCTGCATTGCAGAGGTGCAGGCGCGGCGCGTTAGGGTTAGTGAGGCGCCGCGCCGCTTCAGACATTTGGAGGCGCTTGGAGGGTCAGCCCGGCAGCGGGCCGTGATGCCGATGGTATCCACGTGTTTCGGAAGCCTTCCGGAAACGATGGAGAGGAAATCCAGGGGCGGGCGAAGCCCTGGACTAGGCCAGGGGCAGGTGAAAGCGGAGCACGATAGGCAGCTAGCTAAACAGGGCGGCGCCACCTAGCGGAATCCCTCAAATTTTACAGTAATTGTAGGAATGTATTAGTTTTTTCGGTTCAGTAATGTGTTTGTAAACAAATCCCGGTTGGCATTAACCATGCGAATTAAATATCAACCACGTACACTTGCGAAAAATTATGCAAGTTTGTCATTATTGCTTGAAAATTTGAAAAGCGGTTTTGAGAAAAGGAAATGATGCAGTACTATCTCACATATCTCGGTGGACACTCGAACCACGGCGTAAGGAATGGGATAAAGGAGGGAGTGGAAGAAGAAAGGAAGAAAGAGGTGCCGTAGTGGAGGTCTCCAGAAGAATTACGACCACGTGGGGATCTTTACTGTGCTCAGGCAATGCACGACACACGGGCGCCTTTTGCATTTCGCCTCCATGGAAACGCGACCGCTGCGGTCGCGTTCAAAACCGGGTACTCCGGCTCAGTAGACGAGCGCCTTAACCACTGAGCCACAGCGAAGGGTACCATTAATGCTTTCAGCATTTGATCTGTCATAATCTGCAATTATTTTTCCTGATGGTTGTCTGCTTTTCATTGATAACGAAATGTTGATGTGGAGGACGTTGTGATCACTGATGCCAGGTATCAGATTTATACTTCTTGCATTATCAGCGGTTGATGTCAACAGGAGTGCCATAATAACGATTCTTGAGGTAGTGTTCCTGTACTAGGCTCAGAAATTTCCTCAATTGTGCTCATGTACTAGACACACAAAAGGGAGAAGGTATTAGGGTAACTGAAGTCACAGAAGGAGATGGGTGCCAGTACCATGCATCAATGCACCTCCATTCTCTGTATTGCATTTGTATTTCTTTTTTCCCTACCGAACTAGCTGAATATGAGTAATTTACATCCTTAAGCGCCTGTTTGTGTAAATGCCGCAAATTTATTTTGTTGCCTTGGAAGACTTTCTTTTATTTTGCATGTAAGCCTCTGTGTTCAGTTTATGTACATTTACTTATTATGAATATGTCCTTGTGTATTTAATTTTTAAACCGCAAAAGCTTCGCACTTTTGATTCTTTGCATTGCCATGTAGTGTGTGTTGGATTCTTCCTTCAATTTTCAGCCAATTCTGCTAATTATCATAAGCCATTCTGTTATCTACCCTTTTCAGTGGTCAGATAATTTGAAGGCAGTAACTTGCTAGACACTCTGACAAGCTGCTGCAGCTTTTTGCATCGCCCTGTAATTCTGATGAAAATAAAGGAATTTGTAAGCAGACTGTTCTCTGTGATTGTGGCAGAAGTCACTATTCACACGCTAAAATGAGAAGCTTAGACTCCTCTTATTTCATAGAGATCTGTACAGAAATGCGGAGACGTGAGCATTCAAAATGACCACTGCAACAGCAATGTCTACAGTAGCAAAGCTGACTGTAAATAAAAATTGCATAAAACAACGTAACCTCCATTATTGCACAAAAGTGTAAACGCTGCAGCATTAAGAGTTACCACAGCATCAATGTAGTCTCATATAATTAATCACACACTAAAAGGAGAAAACTTAGACAACTCTTATTTCACAAAAATGCAGAATACGGAGTGTTCAAACAAATCACTGCAACTGCAATGTCAAAGTTGGCTGTAAAATAAAAGTATACATGCAGGAACGTAACCTTGGTTGTTGCACAAAAGTTTAAAAGCTGCATCATTTAAAGTTGCACAGCGTCACTATAGTTGGATGTGACTAATCACACTCTGAAATGAGAAAACTTTAAAGATGCCTTTTATATTTCACAAATTCGCGCACGCAGCCTTATTGTGCGCGGTGGATGGTTTGGCAGTTGCAATCCCGACTGTGATGAATTTTTATGGCACAAGATATTTTCAATTTCTTAAGGTGGGGGTCAAAGACCCATTTCCCAAGCATTTCACCATAAATATGCCAAGCACCAGACCAGAGCAAAGCTTGTACCCATTGTATCACCGGTGGGTACCCGGCGGCACTGGGGATCGAACCCCGCACCTCCCGTATGCGAGGTGGATGCTCAACCACTCGGCCACCGCAGCGGTACAGGCAGGTCGGCATTCAAAATGACCACTGCAACTGCAATGTCAACAGTGACAAAGCTGACTGTAAATCAAGAATGCATAAAAGAATGTAAACTTAATTATTGCACAAAAGTGTAAACGCTGCAGCATTAAGAGTTACCACAGCGTCACTGTAGTCTGATATCATTATTCACACACTAAAACTAGAAAACGTTGACACCCCTTATTTCACAAAAATGCAGACTCCTGAGTATTCAAAACAATCCCTTCAACTGCAATGTCAAAGTGTACTGTACAATAAATAAATGCATAGAGGAACGTAATCTTGATTATTGCATAAAAATGTACATACTGCAGGCTTGATCATTATCAAAGCATCAATATAGTTGAATACAACTGAAGAATAAAGCGGCCAATGCCTTTTGGCGTCAATGGCTAATGATACATTGGCTGTGGGGCCCCCTTACAGCGGCACCTGCCGCTTAGTTTTTGAGTTGTATCTGACCATAATATCAAAGATCAGAAATTGGAAAACATGAAACACTCAGTATTGCTCAAAAATACGGCTTTTTTTGCAGAGTTATCACAACTGATGCACAAAGCACTACTGGCTTATTGTATAATAATATGGTTGACTATAATGCCTTGTGAAAATACACAAAGGTGACGCCTTGATTATTGCACAAAATTGTGTGTGATAGTACAGGGCATACTAGGCACTTAACAACGAGCGACACCAACAGTCACTGAAAGCGAGGAAAGCATGGAGAGTTTGTATACATATATATTTCTTCATTTCTTTATAATGTGGCATTGCTACTTTGGAAATTAATACTGTAAACTTGTTATTCCTTTAAGGTATATGATTACAAATCTGAAGAAAAACATGCATATGCCGCCAATGGGAACCAATCTCGCTACCGTACACGACGTGGAGGTCGTGGGTTCGGATCGCACTGGCGCCAATCGCTTGTTTCCGGTCGAATTTGTAATGGGTTATTTTTCAGGCATAACAATATTAAAGATATGCATATTTTCCCAATGAGATATACCACAATATGATGAAATGAAGAAATATATATGTGCCAAGTTCCCTATGCTTTCCTTGCTTTCGGTGACTTTTGGCTTCCTTCATATGCTCTTCCATGCATGATGTACAGCTAGAAGCAATATGAGAGGAAACGTGAGAGCATGTTGCCTGATCGCTTCGCAAGGCGTTGCCACAGACAGAAGACGAGAATCGTCAGTGTAAGGCGCATGCAAAGTAAGCATGGCCGATTACTCTTCCCGAGCATGACGTTGATGCCACCTGTTCTCTTCTATTGGTGGCTGCACTTTGCGAAGCACGGAGGCCTCATGCTCTTGTGCTCCCTTTCATATTGCTTCTAGCAGTTAACAGGATGTGCCAGCTAAATCATTTCTCCGGTATAAACTCTACGACAGTCTGCAACACTATCATTTGGATCTTATTCTGGACCCTGGTACGCCCCAAAACGGTAAAGACCATCTGTTTTTTTCTAGAGGATTTCTCCAAGCATATAAACTTGGTTGCCGTACTTATCTATTTTACTTTTTTTTTTACTTGGACCTGTGCAGGGCGTTTCAGGCAGAAGCTCAACTCTTGCATTTGGGGCTAGAGCTGAGCTTGGCCTAGGACTAGACGGCAACGAGGCACACTCGTTAGCGTACAATTTTACGAAAATCTGCTCCGGACTTCCTTGTAGCATGTCGTCGCCGTTATATTCGGGCACAATGTACACGGGTTCCGCATGGTTGTACGACAGTGCTTCTACTTTGCCCGAGGTCCTACAGTAAGGTAAAAGATGAGTTAGTGCCTCCAGTTTCAAGCAGGTGAATGAGGCCCTTGAAAGTTTAAATGCACTTAAAGACAATGGTCTTCTCAATTTAATTAAAACGCAGGAAATACAAATAATTTGCCGCAATAATATTCAACATGGCAGACAGTAAATAACATTAGGCCTTGGCTTTCTTCCTCTGTGAAAAAATTCTGTAAATCATGGAGGACTGCCGAAACCGCACATGGTTTGCATTAGAAGGGTTTACCGTCCCAATGCTACTCAGCTGTTATGAAGGACGCCGTAGTGAAGGGCTCTCGAAATTTCGACCACCTTGGGTTCTTTAATGCACTTTTACTGACATCGCACAGCACACGGGCCTTTAGTATTTCGCCTCCATCGAAATGCGACCCCCGCGGCCGGGATCGAACCTGCGTCTCTTTCGGGTCATCAGCCAAGCGCCATACAGCGGTGGCGCCAAACTGCACATGACAGCGTACCTTTAGTGAAATGTAATAATAACCTACAAATCAACTTACGGTCTACTGCGCATTGTGTCCCGCAGGAAGAGCAGCCTTGCGAAGAAAGGCCAGGTTGCGGTTTCAACACCGTGCTGAAGGTGTCGCGTAGATTTTTCCAGCGATTCTTCAAATCGGGAACTGATAGGCATAAAAAGCGCAGTAAATCCGCTATCAGGCGAAAGCCTGTATCGAAATTAGTCATGCATTCGGTATGCAAATCTGCTGCGTGGCGGCGCGCATTTTCTAGCGAACGATAGCCATCACTCGACGTTACACAGCTTGCCAGTTCCTAAAACACAGCACTTGCGACACACCGCACTCGGCATACGGTCAGCATTTCGTGTAGCCAATGGCACCAACTGAGTACTTTGTTTACATAACCACTCATCTGTTGCACCGTCGGCAGCGACTACTCGGCGCCACGCCGCTTCCGAAACGTTGCATGCCTTGTAGTTTTTTTTCTTTTTGCTGCAGATCCCAGAGAAACCGCTCGCACTCCACGGCGTCGATGAGCTTCTCATTGAAGCCTGGGGCTTATGCGTACGCCATGGCAGTACAAATGTAGTACGTACGGGCACTCGAAAACTCTTGCCAACGCAAAATGCGGCACTTTCGAGAAAGCGCGCGAGATTACCGGCAGTTACGTATGCTGCCGGATTGCTGCTACTGCCTAATCGCGTAAGCAACTTCCGGGCCATGAGCGAAATTTTCTGAGTGCAGATCCGAGCGACACAGGCATTTTGCTTCGCACGACGACGCCGCTCGTCGCTTGCCGCCGTAGCGTAAGCGCGAGTTTTCGCGTACATGCAGCTCAGCCTTTATTTACACTTAGAACATGTTGCTTGTCCGATGCGCACGTTTTCACACCGTGCCGACGAGAGTGCAACATATAAAGATAAGCGCAGCTGTAAGAGTCTGATCAGATCTTCTTAGAAAAGCCACCACCCAGGAAAAAAAAAAAACTCGGAAGAAAAGCGATTACATAGCGCGGCTGCATGCACACTGCTCCTGCTCAGCGAAACACAGCTGCGGCCGGCCGCTTAAAGGCCGTCTTATGATCGTTATTTGTATGGATCGGCAAGCATGCGAGACGCACGTTTTCAGCCTGCGTATGGGGACGGGGCGGAAAGGTGTACGATCATTTCGCGGGGGGGGGGGGGGGGGGATGAGCCGGACGGTTCCAGCGTTCCGAATGGCGCGCCCGGCAGTGCCTCTCTTCGAATCACGTGCATCGGTACAAACACGCAGGTATCTTGCGGTAAAAATTGCCAGTATTAAATGCGGCGTACTCAGCATATCCGTTACGGCAAATTTTTTTGCTGAGGGATTTTTCGTCGTTCAAAGGCCAAATCGTGGACGGTTGTGATGGCATGGATCTCGTTGCGGCCGACCATGACAGCGGCGAAACAATTCGCGACAAAACTTTGGACAAAACTTTGCGACATCACAGGTGAGCCTTATCCCCTGAAGCGATGTCGTGGGAAAGGATACGTATTTGAACCATTTCTACCCAAGAGACCGAAAAACGCGTCACTTCTCGATCTCGTTCACTTTCTCGGTCCAACCAGCCAACCAAACCAAGAGGTTAGGCAGAGTTCCGTGAAGCACTCTACAATAAACCATAATCACACTAACAGTCAGATGTTAGAGAAATGCCCAGATTATGACTAGCCCCTATATATTTATTTACAGAATACTTGCGTCGCCTAGAAGGCATTATCGCAGGAGAGACCGTCTGAAAACAACGTGTTTATTTTCACAGAAAAAGCAACAAGAACGATAAACGAAGATAATATAAAAACAAAACAAAGCAATAAGTGAACATTATTAAAGGTAACAGAAAGCTTGAACAAAAGTAAGACAGGAGTAGATTCTCAGGAATACAGTCGACAACAAAAATCGCGATTATCAAACACTGAAACATACTTTTCTGGCAACAAGTTCCAGTCCTTCACAGTTTGTGGAAAGAATGATTTAGAAAAAACTGTTTGTATTACAATTGTATTCGCGCACCATCTTGGAGTGGTCGTGCCGAGTCGAGACGTAAGTTGGCTCCAAAAGGTAGTTAAGGCTATCAATTCCTGTTTGATTATAGAAGATGAGGTGGAAGAATTTGTCTCAAATTTCTTTTGATGTTCGCAGCCCAGCAATGATTTTATCTCAGTGATACTTTCGAAAGGGTTTAAATTATTGGATACGAAGCGTGCAGCCTGATATTGAAGTTTTTCTACTCCTTCAATAAAATATGCCTGATATGGGTCCCAAATAATGGAGGCGAATCGAAGATGGATCTAACGTGCAAGAATTAAAGTGTTTCTTTAACATCTTTTAATGCTGATTTGAAATATCTACAAATAAAGAACAACATTTTACTTGCATTAGATATTGACTGCTGCATGCGTGTGTTCCATTTAAGAGTCTGCTTGAAAAAAACACCGATTTACATGCACTCTGAGATGCTTTTTATGACTATGTTTTCAACAATGTATTCTGTACGAAGTTCGATTTTTTTTTATCTGGAAAATGGACGTGCTTACATTTAATAATATTCATATTCATCTGCCAGCGCTCACATCAATTTACTATTTTATCAAGGTCTCTCTGCAGGATAGATACATCTGATGGTGAATTTATATTTTTGTAAACAACGCAGTCATCCGGAAATAGTTTTATGGGGGACTGTATGCCATCTATGATGTCATTTATATAGATCAGGAATAAGAGTGGCCCCAGGAATAAGAGTGGCCCCAATATATCATTCATTGATTATGAGAAAGAATTTGATTCACTGGAAACCCCAGCAGTCACGCTGGCATTAAGGAATGAATCAAGGTGCAAAAGAGCCTTATGCAAAAGTACTGGAAGATGTCTATAACTACTGCACACCTAGCATATCCTCCATAAAGCCAGGAAAAAAATTCCATTAAGGAAGCGTGTGAGGCTGGGAAACACGGCCTCGTAGACGCTATTCACCGTCTGATTAAGGTGTTCCAAGACCTGCATTGGGAACAGTTGGGTATGAGAGATGATGGAGAATACCTAAGTAATCTGCGATTGGCTGAAGACATTGCCTTTCTCAGTCAACCATGGAGAAGATGAACTGCAAAGCTTTTAAATGAGTCAGACAGGCACAGCAGAACGGTAGGTCTAAGAATTAACACACAGAAAACCAAAGTAATGTTCAACAGTCTCTCAAGGGAACAGCAGTTCACAATTGACAAAGAGGTGCAGGAAATGGTAAAGGAATACTTTGTGCCCGTAGTGGTCCCTGATCTGGATCATGAGAAGGAAATAACTAGAAGAATAAGAGTGGGGTGGAGCGCATATGGCAGGTTCTCTCTGATAATGAACGGTAGTTTACCAATATCCCCCAGGAGAATAGTACACAACATCTGTAGATTAGCGGTACTCACCTACGGGGCACAAACGTGAAGGCTAACAAAAAGCGTTGATCTTAAGTATACAAGGCAGCGTGCTATCGAAAGAAAAATAATAGGTGTAACGCTAAGAGATCGGAAGCGGGCAGAGTGGATCAGAGAACAAACGCGGGTTAGTGACATCCTAGCCACAATTAAGAGGAAGAAATGGGCTTGGGCAGGGCATGTAAGGCGAAGGCAAGATAACTGGTGGTCCTTAAGGGTAACGCAGTGGATTCGAAGAGAAGGCAAGCGGAGCAGGGGCCGGCAGAAATTTAGGTGGGAGGGTGAAGTTAAGAAGGTTTTCGGTGATACGGTGGCCGCAGCTGGCAAAGGGCAGGGTTAATTGGAAATATACATGGGAAAGACATTTGTCCTGCAGCTGGCGTAGTGAGGCTGATGATGATGAAACCTCAGCAGTCCTAAAGAGACTACACTTGAGCGACAAGCTTTGACATGGAGTGCCAGTTAGAAGCTTGGCTTTTCGTAATTTACTAATAAGGGAGTAATTATTCATTGGCATTCAAGCGTAGCGATACAGCTGCAAAGGAAAGCGTTGTAGCTTTCATTTCCAGCCTTATGGCTGCGTTTGGGTTGATGCTAATGAGTATTTGCTCCCTTATCATAAAACTTCTCTGCCTTGGGGTATTCCGCTAAAACACTGGACGAATGTCGTCGTTTACACCGTAGATTTCTGCTGTGACCCCTTCAAAGGAAGAGACGTCAGTAAGCACAGCCTTGGGAGGTTGAAGACTATTCCAGTCTGTCGTGGCAAAAACAGGAATGATTCTTGCAATATAGTGGCATAAGCGAACTGAGGCGCAAAAGTGCTAACTCGGTTAGTGCAGAATGGACCATGACTCTAGACAGATCTGATGGGTATGTGACGGTAAAGAGTAAAAAAAACCTGCAGTTTCTTCACGAGATGAAGAAATCTGAAGATTGACCTTTAGTGCTGTGGCATGGGAGCTTCAGCTATTGTCTTAGAGAATAAAACAACTGTACTCATCCAACGGTTTTAGTAAAGTTAGATTTGTGCCATATGGCATTAGAATACACAAGCTGATTCCGCAAAAGGGTTTTGAAAGCAAGTAACTTGGAAGAATGTGACGCTAAGGAGGTGTTATGATAAAAGCGGGTCCAACAAACAACACTGCTGAAAGGTAGAAGTTTGGAGGTTTTAAGGGCCAACAGTGAAAAAAATGACCTGAATAAGACGTACAAAAGGAATAAAAAATAACAGACGTGCCTAGAGGTAAAAAATTCTGTTCTTTTTTTCTAAAAGGCAAATGACAGACGAGTACGAACAATTGCAAAGAACCACGAACCAGCGACAGGTTTGTTCCTTATGGTGCAGGCTTCTTCACGTCCTCCGTGTCCAAAGACGAGGCGACGGCGTTGCTGTTGTCCATGGCTGCCCTCTACCCGGCGCTGCTCATGGGAGGTGCGTGTACCTTTCATAATCTGAGGAAGCGCACAGCCTAAGACTCGCTGTGAAGACAATGCACAGAGGGGTTCCTCGCTGTGCTGTGTGCCTCGTGTCGTGCCTGTGTACGATTGACGATGCTTCCGGACCCCACCAAAAAAACATCTCAACGCGCATACACCACCGCTACATGGCACATATCTGACTATCAGATGCAGACTTGCAAGTAGTGCTTATACCGAATTTGACCTTTGACCTTTATACAGCATCAGGTGATGTTGGGTGCACAGGCAAAAAGCCAGAAAGTCTTGACTAGGCCAGTGAACCCATTCTTTTGCAGCAGGGGTGGAAAATATTATGTTACGCAACATGAATACATACATCGATAAAAATACAGAGAGAACGCAATGGAAGATTACACAGCATATATAAGCCACTTGTAGACACCATGTATGCATTATAAGAAAAACAAAAACAAAACATGAAATGGTTACTGTCGTCCTAGCAAAAAAAAAGAAGATATAGAACAAGCTTGAGCTAATAAAATAAGTACAAGTGGAAAACACATACGTTATCTAAATAAATATATCGCGCAACCTTTTCATGGACAATTTCTAACATCTATGTCATTTTGTAGTAGTTGATTTATGCTAGTTGGCAAGGTGAACTGTAGCATCTGTTTCCTATAATTGGTACGGCATTTGGCGACTTTCCAGAATTCAGGATTACGTGTTAGGTATGAAGCTATGTTTCTATTTAATTCGGCTAAATCAGCCAGGTTTCCGATATTGTTTATGACATTTGACCTGTAATATTTGCATAACCTATAGCCATACATGGAGTCCACACGAGTAACGTTTATTTTTTTGAATAAGTCAGCTGTAGGATAATGGTATGGCACTATATATAATTCTAATGGCATGTTTTTGCAACACTACCAACTTGTGCATGTTTTCTGCAGTTGTAGTGGTCCACACTAGGATGCCATAGTTCATCAAAGATAGGAAGAGTGATTTAAAAAGGAGGGTCTTAACGGATGTGGGGAAAGTCGGGCAGTAGCGACGTATAGAGCCGATGGTGCTAAATTATTTTCCGGACAAATGTTCAATGTGTCTATCCTATGACATATTTTCACTGAAGTAAACTCCTAAAGTTTTATAAAAGGGTTGAACTTCCAGTACATTTTCTTTGAGCAGGAGGAGAGGCAGTTCAATATTCGTGTTTCGTGTGTGAAATATAACTGCTTTTGACTTATTGGTGTTTAACTTTAAATAGTTGTTACATGCCCAGTTGTTTATTTGCGAAAGGGTGCCATTCGCACGAGCACTTAAGCCTGAGCCTTTGCTTCCCGAAAAGAACATTGCTATATCGTCTGCATATAATATGTATTTGTCAGGTTCACCTATGCGCACAATGTCGTTAATATATAACATAAAAAGAAACGGACCAAGAATGCTACCTTGAGGAACGCCTGTAGTCACCGTTTCAACATGTGAGAAGTGTCCATTTATATCAACAAATTGTGTGCGGTGCTGTAGATACGATGCTAATAATGACAAAGCCTTACCACGTATCCTGTAGGAGTTAAGTTTCGGGAGCAGTATTTGATGATTAACGAGATCAAAAGCTTTGCTGAAGTCGAGAAAAATACCTAGTACTATACGTCTGTTTTCAAACTTATCCAATATAAATTCTTTTTGAGAAAGAAGGGCCAATTCTGTTGATCTGTTTTTTCGAAAACGTATTGCGACGAGCATATGATACTCTAACGGTCGGTGAAGGATGTGAGTCGCTCAGGAATCAGTTTCTCAAAACCCTTTGAAAAGATTGGCAAAATTGAAATGGGACGATCATTTGATAAGTCGTTTCGGTCACCTTTCTTATGTACTGCTGTGACTTTGGCGGATTTCATGCTTCGAGGAAAAGTTACCACAGAGATACAGATGTTAAAAACGTAAGCCAAGCAAGCGGCGATTGCGTCTAGAACATATTTAACGGGCTTGATCTGAATTCCAGATGCATCGGAAGATTTGCTATTTTTTTAAGGACATAAATGCAGCTATTACTTCATTATGGGAGATTGGATTCAAGAAAACAGTGTGATTTACGGCGTCCATATCACAGCGTAGACCATTGATGATAGTCGGTGTGGAGGTGATAGTGAGAAAGTAATTATTAAAGGTGTTAGCTAAATCTTTTCTTTTTAGTTCAATGCCATTTCTTAAGAGGCTTGTAACTGGTTGAGGGGCGCTGTCAAACACAAATTTCAATTTTTTCCAGACAGACTCCGACCGCCCTTCAGTTGAGCTGAATAGATTGACATAGTACTTGTTTTTAGTCACTTTGAGTTCTTTGCTGACGTAGTTTCTGTAGCTCTTGAATGCGCTCAGTGCGTCTGGACTTCTGGTTTGTAGAAAGCGCTTGAACAGTGTATCTCGATTTTGTATGAGCTTTAAGAGTTCACGGCCTACCCACGGTTTCCGCGCTTTACGCGGGGAAGCAAAGTCTCTTTCTGGGAAGCAAGAAATATATATATTGATGAACTTAGCAAGAAACAAGTCATATGCAGTATTGGGGTCAGACGCACATAACACATCATTGCAGTTAGCATCAGTTATGCGCTCACGAAATACCGATAGCGTGTGCGAATTCACATTCCGATACGAGTGTTGTTGCAGACGTTTCTTGCTCGTGATTGTGAGAGCAACGGATATGAAGATGGGCAGGTGGTAACTAAGCGGCGAGTTAATTACACTCGATCACAGGCGGCTCCTTTCGACATTTGAGATGAAAAGATCCAGAAGTGTCTTGGAACATACTGAATGTCTTGTTGGCGATTCGATGAGATTATTACACAAATGTATATTGAGGAGGTTTTCAAATTCTGTTTTCGTGGGCGGTGTAGCAAGCATATCAATATTAAAATCACCTCCAATGATTACTTCATATCTATGTTCATTGACGAATTCTAAGAACACATCTAAAAAAGGAAACTTCTGGGCAACATCACCACACGGGGGGCGGTAGCAAACACTGAACACATGGAATTCTGTGCGAAGCGTATTTCGTAATGCGGCGTAAGAGAAGAAAATTCAGTGAGTAATTCGCATTCCAAGATACACCCCCCCCCCCCTACCTCACTTCGCTTTGTTTCCCGATTTAAATAGTACGACTTGTACCCTGGCAGTGTAAATACATCTGCCGCAGTAACAAACCAGGTTTCGGAAAAATGATGACCTCAAAATGAGTATTCGATGCACTGAAGAAGCATTCGAGCTCGTCATACTTATTTCGACCAGATCTTAGATTGAAGTGCACAAAATTGCAGCGCTTCCCATTGTCACAGGAAATGTAACTGCCAAGGTCTGGGAGGTCAACCATTTCATGAGACAAACAAGCCATTAGAGAAGCGATAAAAGCGATGAAAAAGTGCCCGTAAAAGAACACAGTGGCAATACAGGAAGACACTCCGTGCGCAACACCAAAAAATAGCACTTCACCATTGTCACGCCTGCAATGATAAAAAGCAAAAGTACTTGGCTATTCAGCATTTCATGTGAGCATCTAAATATCAGCTTGCGTTTTAGATCAAGCGCTGTTTCTGTGCTCGCGTTATCCACTGCTGAAGCGCATGGCGAAACTGCCCATGCTATCTTATGGGTTTCAAGCACGAAAAACAATTCTTGTGCTTCTGCTACCTTTACTAGCTTAGCGATGTTTTGGAGAATTTCAGGTAAGTTGCTCCGTGGGAATGGAAAAATCGTGGCACCAGCATGCGTTTAGGAAACAATTTCTCTCCTAGCTGCAAGTGCACAGTATTGATGTCGCGGAACTGCATTGCGTGCTCCTTTGTTTCCTGCGTAGGCTTGAAGATTTTGAAGGTGCCCAGACACCACAGACGCTCTTAAAGGGAGTTTAGCCAGCTGTCCTTTGAATTCGTTCAATGTCTCGTTCTTGCTTGATGACAATAACTTCTTCATTATCGGATTGCTCTGCACATATCCTGTCATTCCGGATCCAGACGTACTTCCACCCACTGGCTTTCTTGCTCGCAACAGCCATTCCAAGAAGTTGCTTAAGAAAGAGGCATAGGTGTTCATTCACAAACACTGGGGTGCTCGAGGTTCGGTCAAAGTCAGTGTTATCGAGTCGCAGCTTTTTCACCTTTTCAAGTAGTGCATCCCTCTTCTGGCGCCTGTCAAACTGTACAACAATGTTGCTAGGCTTGCTCTTACATGGCGCTCGATGGCAAGCTTCTATGTGCCGAGGAGTAACATCCACGCCAGCAAGAGTGCCAAGTTTGCACACTATTTCTACTACATTTTCATTAGGTACCTCATCGAGTCCTTTAATTTCGATGTTCCCATTTCGAGAATATTGCTCAGAGCTGTGCAAACGAGACTCGGCGTCAGCAAGGCGCTTGCGGATCTTGTCAAGCTCTGCTCGAAGAACACAGTTTTCTTCTTTCAAAGCAGCATTCTCACCACTCACAGCGTGGTAGTTTTGTTTCATTTCTTCCAAAACTGAATTCATGTGCTCCATACTTCGATTCGCCTCGGTAACATCTGTTCTCAGCGACCGTATCTCGGCACGTAAATCCCGCTCGACAGCTTCTCGTGTATTCTTCATTTCAAAGCGTAGCTCTTCTTTCAGATCAGCATGTTGTTTGTTCGCTTTGAGAGTCATGGTAAATCACATGGAAAAAAGCAATGAAGGAACACTCTTGCGGCTGCAGTGACGACAAAAGGGGAAAAAATTGGAAAACAGCGAAAGCCTTCATAAAGAAACAAGAAACAAACCTGGAAGATACGAAGGTACGATGTAAGCTTCAAATTCACAATGCCGTCACTACTGCCAAGAAGCCGGCTGTGTCTGCAGTGGGTCCTTTTAAAGAATTGGCGGCTAGGGTGGCGCGGCAGTCAGTAATGCATAGAATCGAGTGCGCACAGTCGACGATGGCGGGTTTACACGCAGTCACGAGGCAGCCACAACCACAATCGGGGGCCGCAATGAACTGAGCGAAATCGCTGCGGTAAACTCACTCTCATAAAAAGTGGCTTCCACGTAAACAGCTTCCATGTAGCCAAAAAAGGAGGCAAGCTTAGTTACTTGAGGAAAGTCTGGTCGTTAAAGAAAACTGACCGGAACACCAAACTCATCAGCCGCTGCACGTTTTGAGCGAACCGCTACGAGAACAGGTGGCACAGCTGGGTTGAACAAACCGAGAAATCGCACCGTTTGAAGCTGGAACCTCCAGGTGCTCAACGTCCATGTCACCACCTCCCTTCGCAGAGTGACTAAGTCACCGCTCTTCCGGCACAGATAGCGTTTTATGAACGCGAAGAGCGCTTGCTGTTGTCTCTCATCGCGATAGAACCCTTATACACTGTCCATAGACTTCTGTCAATCTATAGACTTTCCACAGACAAATCCTGAAGACTAGACTGTTTACAATCTGTAGATTTGTGGCCATTCACTTTTAGTACACGTTTGTCCATAGTACACAGTCAAACGTCTACTAAAAGCGTAATAGACACAGTTCTATAGCAGTCTCTAGAATAATAGCCGTACACTTTTAGATTGATGTCTGCAGGTCTATGGACTGTATAAAGACAGAAGTGTACAAAAAGTCTACGCCCATGATTCTATAAAATGGCTTAAGACCTGTGTCTTCCTGTACACATTTTATAGACAGTCTATAGACTGAAGTCTGCAGGTCTATAGACTGTCTATAGACAGAGATATACGACCTTGCACTTTCACTAGATTTTGTCTCTAGCCTTCTGTCTACAAAACCTCCATGGTCTATAGACTGTCTATTGGCGCCGTCTTTTAGCGTTGAAAAATGTCACCACAAATCTGTCAGAAAGGACGTGCCGGTTAATATATTTACAAATGTAGTTCATTTCAAAGCTACCTACGCTGGGCATATGGACTACGTGCACGGTACGAAATGCACCACATTATACAATCAAAAATGAAAACTAACGGTCCGGCTTGTTTCCAAAAAATCATTCTTGTGGCCTGTCGTCTGCTGTTCATCATCAAGGCATGCTGATGATCAGTAAAGCGCTACGAAAAAATACTACAAAGGTAACTAGTAAATTCTCCTTAGGTGCTCTACGCGTGGGCTTTAACGCAAGGCTACTCCATTCTACTCTGTTGGGTGCTGTATTGTAGAAAAGTAACCATTGTAATTTAATAAAGTACGGAAGAAAAAGTATTGTTTTTTTTCGCGTCTTCATTTCTGAATAAAGCGCACAGTGCAAAAAACATAAAACGGTTAGCTTAATTTGTTGTTTTATTGGGCTTCAAGAAAGTGTGTAAAAGATCTATTATCTCTGGAGCACTCTCTCTGCATTTAATGTCTACTGCCAACATCTGTAAGGTACTCATACAGAAGACTGAAAAATCGTGTCACATGTCAGTATCGATCCCCTGCGGGCTGTTGAGAATGGCACTCCCATGAAATGCACACTCAAAGCTCCTAACACAGGGGTCCCTACAGGAGACTATTGTGATATTTATTTTGAATACACGCCATAAAACAAGCGCTTCAAGAATACGCTGCATGAAACCTGCTACACCGACAGCCAAACAGCCATAAAGCTGGCAAAACCTATCCGGCAGACCTCAAACCACTACACCGCAGTTGTGCGCCCTTATCTTGAAGCGCAAAGAAGGCGCAGCATTGCCATACATAACAGCGTTCTTCAGATACAATCATGGTTGCAGCCTAGGAAATTGGGGCTGGAGGTGGGTCTTTTCAAAGGCAGATGTAAGCCTGAGTCAACGTGCTCATTACCCTCATGATGGAATACGTTCGGCTAAAATTCAGTAAACTTTTCCTTCAAGAGTAGCCCGAGCAGTGCAGGCAAAGAGATGCTACTTGCATGCACCGAACCTTACATAGGGGTGGTAGAAAAGTCAAAGAAAGCAGCGAAGCAGTTCAGAATGAGTACTATACCAATGAAGCTGTGAGCGCTTGCAGCCATAGGCGCAGCCATAACACAGTGAAAGCTTAAGTGCAATCGATTGCGCCAGTCAGTACCAAGCCGAACCATTTGGCGTATCCGTAATACATGCCACTACGAGATCAGAAACGAATACCCCGTCTCTGGTTGAAATGCTGTTGGAAAAAGTTCCAGCACGCGTGAGCGCGGCCCGGAAGAAGCATCGCGAAATGATATATAAACAAACTTTTCTTAAAAGTTTCAAAGCGAAGATCATGCAGACCAGCGGCTGTGGACAACGGCTCGCACAACAGGTATCGGCGAGTTCACAGGATGAAGAGGCGTGCAATGAAATAGGAGACAAGTAGCAGCTCGTAGGTTCTTCACGGTGTTTACAAAGTACATGCTGGCATCGGTTTCTATTCAGCCACCGCACTATTGACTTTCCATCAGCATGAGTGCAATTTCGCCAAAGGGCCCATGCTCCATTCTACGTGGTCAAACGTCGGATTTGTCACCTCACAAAATTCCTGAAAACAGCGCTTCATGATTCGGGCAGACGATATGCGCAATGTACCTCATTGCATTTTCAGAGGCGCCAGGTAAACTGAGATGACCCGGCGCTAATTGGCGCGCACAGTTCCTTCTCGGTCGTCGTTCTCGGGCTCGTCGATTTTTCTGCCTGCCCCTCTACGCAGCACGAAGCCATCACACGGCTCGTGAGGGGCGCCTTTGCTAACGCGATCTCCTCGCCGATTAGCTTTTCCGCACGTTAAAGGGCAAATGAAGACGTTTTAGAATTCAACGAGTTTAAAAGGGCTGAATGTGTGAGGCATGCAGTTGAAGCTTGCGAAATCATTTTGCCCTAGCATTTGAAATGGCGATGAAATCGCCGAATAAAGCGGCGTTGGCGTTGAGGCTTCTATGCAGTGCACAGCGACGAGCAGAGGCCCCATTAATGACGTCACATACGACAGCACTACGTTTCCAGCGAATAAACCGTTGTTTCATGGAAGAAAACCGACGCTATTTGAGGTGAATCTCACAAAGCATTGTTTCCCGCTATCGGACGACGCACAGGAGCATGCAGACGAAGGCAGCGGACATCTGAAGTTTCGGCAGTAATAACGTCAGAATGGCGTTTCCTGGCACTTCTATGAGGAGAAGCCTGAACATCAAGGCGGTTTTAATCGACGATTACGTCACCAATTTAAAAGCTAGTGCAAAAATACTCTAGATGCTTTATCTAGAAGCTGCGTATATTCGACTTCTTGAATAACCTCGGATCCTCAGAAAAGCATTTAAGATTCCCTTTAAGAGCAACACAGCAGCACAAGGCTTATCATGAATGGTTGATTAAGTTGGATTCTGTTGGAAGCCTAAGTGTGACGAAAACACCGAGACATTCGCCCAGCATACTTGCGCCCTTCGCACCGATCGCACACAGTTGGCAGCTGGACTAGTGATTTTCTGTCGTCTCGCCGTAAAACAAACACTCATTTGATAGGTGTATCTTTACTATTCGCGTACTTTCCATCTGCAGCATTTGTTGGTATTCAAAAGCACCGTGCGCAATCTGTTTATAAGTATAAACTGGCCACTAATGCTTTAAAAAGCGATTTATTTCTCGGAAAGACAAAACCGAAACTTCACTGCTTTTTCCATTGGCGCTGCGTATCCCCCATTCACGAGTATGGCTTAGCATAAACTTGTTTTCCCGTGTTTGCGTTTAGAAAACTGCCAATGGTGGCATCAGTGGATCTCGGCTCCGAAGCCGCAAGTATGTGGGGAGAAACGAAAAATTCTGGTTATGTGATGGATACACCGCAGCACTTTTACGAGTGAATGCAGACGGGAAAGGTTTAAAAATAGATGTTAATCACGTACAAAAGAGTGCTCTTTGTGACTTATCAATGCCAAGGGATTATATGTCCCATTAGCCCAAAAGCCTCCGTTTGTCGCGTCCATGGCAAGATATTTCTCAGTAACGTCACCATGCTCTCGCATGACGTCAGCAGTATACCATAAGGCAGTGACGTCTACAGAAAAGGAGAAGAAATAAAACTTCTTCCAAAGACGCTGGCATTTGAAACAAGAACGTTCAGATGGCGAGGTGAGCACGCTACCCACAGACGACAAAACCGCGTTCCTTCTCGGGGAATAAAGGTGAACCTAGTGTGTGCACTTCCTGAAGACTGTTTGATAATGGGTTGGTGTGTAAATAGAAAAGAAGGAGTCTTTAACCTCTCAACAGAGGTCATGATGAGGCAATGTTTTCGCATTCAAAGCATGCAAGCAGTCTTAGTACCGTCCGTAATTATCTTTTTCTGAAGGGGTTTGAAAGAGATCGGGACGCCCCTTAAATCCCACACCCGTCTCCCCTTTCCCCCACCCTTTTTTGCCGGATTTTCTGAAGAGATGTTGGATCACCAACTACACCGATCGAAAGTTGGAATGGGATTGTCTCGAGCGATTTCTTTTAAAGGGGTAGAGACACCAAATTCCAAGGTTGTACAAAGGCTGTCATAAGTTTTCTTAGTATGTGAGCACCGTTGGAGCCAAGTATTAAACTCAATGGAGGTCTAGAATATAATTTAATCTCATTTTAAAGCTTGTGAAAATACTCGCTCTTGGAAGTCCGACCCATCGCTAGTGCATCAACGTGACATAGGGACGGAGCAGAAAACATATCAGGTATTTGTTACGTCATTGCACAGTTTTCTGACGTAGGGGCAAAATTTTTCGGTTTTGTGGCCTAGAAACCTTGCTTGCGAACCTTGCTTTTCATAAACACTCACGACTGCGGCTCACGACCAACTAGTCAACGCATGCTGTTGTAGTGAGCCCGCCAGTCACGCAGTCCTGCTTCCGTTTTAGTTTACGCGCACAGTGAGCTTCTAGGCACCCCAATCGCCATGCCTCCTGCTTCGTGCGTTGTTGGCTTCTGCCTCAGCAAGTCCGGCACCGAAGCGGGGTTGCATAAATTTCCTTGGGATACCGCGCAGAAACAAGCCTGGATAGATTTTGTGCGTGCAGCTGGGCGCTACTATTGGACTCCGAGCAAGTGTTATATGCTCGCTACACCTTGACAACAGCAGCTACGAGTGAAACCCGGCATACCTCGCTGGCTTCGGCGTTCGAGCAAAACGTTTACTGCGCCCTGGCGCCATGCCAACGTTGTACTACCTCGCAGCAACGCAGCGTCTTCTCGCTGCGTAGAGCTGACAGAGCGGACCAACAGTGCCAAAGCGTCAGGTGTGTATCGCATGCTTTCTAAATGATGTCTGCTAGCGTGCATGTTGGTGCTGCCGCGTCAGCTTGTGTAAACTTTTTGCGCAGCGCGTCGTCGATGGTGTCAGCGGGCTTCCTGACTCCTGTGAGTACGCGGGCATAGACGAGACGGTAGAATTCTCGTCTTCGAGCACAGGTTGGTATTTTTCGATGATCTGGTTTACTTGGGTTTTCTCATGGTGCCGGAGATTGATGTTTTGGTTGGCTGCTTATCTAAAGATCACAGTAGCCCCGAAAACGCGCAAAAAAGACGCCAAATAAATGGTACTGAAACCTAGTGTGAACGCCGCGACTTTGCTAGATCTTCGTATGAAGATAGCCTCGCTATTTATAACTCTGCACAACCACGGGCTTCCGCTATTGTGCTGTGCCCGGAATGCCACCGCACGCGCTACGGTTAAATAAAATTGACCGCCCTCGAGCCCAAAAATCAAAATGTTTCCTCTCTCTCAGTCTCTCCCAAGCGTATTTTGGTATTACAGGTAGCTGGTGATAATAAGGAGCTTATTACTGCAATGCATTCATGCAGCAGAAATTGCTCCTGACGTTGCTACCTTTGTTACTGAGGTACTGTATTGTTAGTCTCCAGCACTTCTAGGTGGGTGCAATAGGTATGAACGATTGAGAGGAATTTCGATAGAAAGAGTGGTGCCAGAGCTTGGTTTTGAAAGTGCGGTGCCTAAGGGCAAAATAAATGAGCCAGAAACCCGGTTAGCCTCTGCCTTCTCAGTCTCGTACAGCACAACACAGGGACGCCTTGGAGCAATACTGGGAGTGGGTTGGCGTACTAGGAAGCCTGTTAGTCGTGTAGCGCTACTTTTATTTTGTGCACTTCATAGACTAATTTTTCGCTACCAAAGTGCAGAGTTGGACATTATGTCTGTGCGATGCACTCCAGTATAGAGCTAGGAGGTTTGTGCTCATTGTATTTGAAGCACACCGGTTGCCGTGCCTGCAGCTTCCTTCCTTGTTGACATCGAACTTAGCAAGACAGGAATTAAAGCAGATTTGCATAAATTTCCAGAAATGAACCGCAGTGTTGTTGGAATACCAGCATGAGGTGATCATTGTAAAACTTAAAATTATGCTGTACAAGACGAGAAATGCAGATTAAAATTTGTTTGTGAGGAATGGCGTTAGAAATCAGGTGAAAACATTATGTCACTTAAGGCGTTCAGGTATCATTAAAAACAACCTTGACTCAAAATGGAAGGAAACGAATACAAAACAAGTTTGTGGTCAACTGAAACAGAAGTGAAAACTTTAAACAGAGGAAGAAAGGAGAGCTGTGGGCTTGCGTAGGAAATAGAAAAGGAAAATTGGGAAAGAATCATTCCATGATAATTCAGGATGCTGAGCCCTACTGTTTCAAACGGCAATCGCGGCTACAGAAAGATAACTAATTAAGGAAATTGAGGGTAATTTAAGAAAGCAAATGGCCTATCTTCCTAGGATGTGGCAGTAGTCATCCAGAATTGATATATGTACAGGCTTCAGAAGTAATGAAAGCATTGTGAAACGCCCATCATTGACATTATCTAGAGAAAGTTGCAAGATTGCCGGCTTAAAAGCAGTACAATCACCTAGTGATACAAGATCAGGATTCAGATTTGGGATAGCCTAAACAATAGCGAGATTTCTATTTGAAATAAAAGTTCTACAGATTGATTGGCTTAGAATAAAAAAAATACAATGTATAGTGGCATTAACTACCCACCTGTTTCAGTGAAGGCCCTCGGAAACCATTGATTCATCCACTGTTTCCTTGTACATATCAAATCTTGTGATACATGGGTTTTCGGACAAGCACTTGACTAAAAGCCTGTATGACTATCTAGCATAAATTTGCCATGGTCTGTCTCTATAAATGCCTGTTTGTATACTCTGAAGCCTTGCCATTAGTTCCCATGCACAATTTTGTTCATTTTATTTTGATTTTAGCACTTACCCATGGCCAAGCATCACATTTTCTCACAGTGCCAGAAAAACCTGCACCTACCAAGTCTGATGCACAGGTTCAGGCACATGCCTAGTGGCATGGAAATCAACGCAGGCGGCATTCATGCATGAAACGAAAAATGTTGGTTTGCAAACAGGCCATGCAACACAAGAAGCTGGCATGTGTGCAAAGGAGTACTTGTCTCCTTTTCAAAAATAAGAAAGAAACATATTGTCATGCATGCATTGCTATTTTGAGAGTAGTTTGTGCTGTTAATGTCTGTAACAGTAGCACTAATTATACATTATTGTGTCATTACATGTGATTTTCTAACGTAACATTCTTTGTGTTCTTGGAAAGTGTACTAATGATATATAGTCATTAGGCCGGCTGCTGACCCGAAATACACAGGTTCGATCCGGGCCTCACCGGTCGCATTTCAATGTAGGCGAAATGCTAGAGGCCCATGTACTGTGCGATGTGGGTGCATGTTAAACAACCCCAGATGGTCGAAATTTTCTGCAGTCCTCCACTATGGCGTTCCTTATAGCTTGAATTGTTTTGGGACGTTAAACTCTACAAACCAAACAAGCAAGCATACTAGTGTGAGGTCTTTGCAATCCTTTAAAAATTATGTGAATTGTTTGTTGAGAGCACTCTTCTCTGAGAGATGCGTCAAGGTGGTTTACTGTTGGCAAGCCAGGCAAAAAATTCTTTTAAAGTAGCTGTAAGCGAGCTAGTTATTCAGTTGAACATTACCAGGGAGCAGCCTCAGCAATAAAAGTTCAGTGTTTTGCCCAGTAGTTGGAAGCCATTGTTCTATTCCTCATAAAAGACAGATCATATGCTTCTGTGATGTAAATCTACAAGTATGCACACAATAGGCTGGTGTCTTTGCACTGAACAGTCGAGGTACAGGTGCGGCCAGAATAATACGGAGCACGCGACAGGCGACTCGTCAAGGAGAAACTGCATCTAAGCGCCACCTATCAACGACAGAAAGAAACACCTGGCCATCCGCGCGCAGCGAGAGTGCCCGCCAAAGAGCCCCACTCTTTTCTTCAACCCTGGCGTTATCTTCGCTCGAAAGATGCTGAGCTGTTCCGAGCAATTCCGCCAGGTCATGCCTTCCTCCAAGCGGGCTGAGTTTATCGTTGATGTCGCGCTCGGAGCGCTAAGCTGCGTGGCGCACCGAAGCGCGCAACCTTTCCTTTGCAGCAGGCATGCAGATTACACGTTAAACAGTGATGCCGATAGGCCTGCGGCAAAAAAGTGGATCCGTGCCCCGGCGCCTCTCTGCGCGTGCCGGCACACATAGTTCTGGACGTAGCGCGCATAAGCAGTTCTCCGCAAATCTGCGACCGTTCCTGTGCTCCGTATTATTCTGGCCGCGCCTGTACACCAATGTAATGCATTTCTGATACTAGACACACGCACTGCTCGTCAGTGGTACAACTCTGCCTTTCTGGCTGATCTCTTTCACAATGTTTGCAACTGCACATTGCTCTTAATTCTCCTCCCAATTGCAGAATCTCAGAGAGACTTCACAGTTGCCGATATTATGCTGCAAGAGGACACAGCTCCGAGGTGTTCGTCGCCAAACTGGGATGGTTTGTCTGCAACATTCGAAGAGAATCCTCAAGACAGCACTTACCAACCAATTTGGGACACCTCAGCAGTGTAAGTGTATTAATAAGCAAGGCCTAGGCACACGTATAAAAACTCAGCACCATGTAGGTATCTCCATTAATGGCGAAATTTGCTTCTCTAGAACCTGTGAGTAACATCAACATGCAAATATTTTTGTAGTAGCACGTGATGGTGGGCATTCTTTTGGGGTTATGGTAGTTCTACTTTGAGAATATTGTTCATTATTACGTTATTTACATGGCAATAATAAACTGCCAGCAGGTGTTCTTTTGAACCATCACTACCACGGAGGTTCATTGTTTATTAGGACTGCTGACTGCAACTCACCAATCTCTGCGGGGAGTGCCATCCCCCAGCACAGTCTTCACTGAAGGTTTGTAACTGAGTCTCACTTATCCATTGGAGCTGTTGCAGTTATCTTATACTGTTCTATATCTTCCTGCCATCATTGTTTAATCTTGCCCTGCGTGTTTTTCCAGGTCATCGGCTCTCTTGTTGTGGTGACAACAACATGACCAAATATGCACAGCACAAAGTGGTATAGCCAGCAAACAAAGAGGCGGATTGGACTTGGCAACGTGCTTCTGGCCGCTGCCATTATGTTCACAAGATGCAGCCCAACGCAGTCCCTGCGACTTGTGGAGAATGCCGGCATCTGCTCCTTTTCAAAGCGCACATACGACAGAATCTAAAAGGACGTCTTGTTCCCAGGTGTGTGTATAAGGTTTGCATGCTTAATTTATAAGTGCCTCGATTTCTGCTATTGTAAATGTGGACATTATGTACTTTTTCTTTAAATATGTTTTCAAGCACTGTGTGCTGTAAATTTAAATTGTCTGTGTGACATCTTTTAGAATCTCCTAAATTTCTTGCTGCCATGAATGTATTATTCACACCGCTGTACCATTCCTTTTGTTCTGGAGTTAGTGTTTTAGCTTAATTTGTGTTATGTGCGCAGTCATGACCACAGCACGCTTTGATGATCTAACTCCTTTTACTACGCAAGAATTGTATGGCACCTGTACATTGTACTGATCCTGGAGTCGACATTATATTAGGCGTGAACCCTGTCACTGGACACACATGCCCTTATATAGATACTTGTGCCTCTACGCCACACCTTTTCAGCGATGTTCACCGCCTTTCTCATCTCCGTATCCGTGCGTCTCAGCGTCTTGTTGCGGAGCATTTCGTCTCGCATGGCCTCAATGCCGACGTTCGCATCTGGGCTGTGGCGTGCCTTGTTGCCCGCCAGTAGCGCAAAATTTATCGTCACACTATGACCCCTCTAGGAAGTTTGCAGCCTCCGGAATCCCATTTTGCAGTTGGTCACATCGATCTAGTCGGACCAGTACCAGCATCGCACGGCTACCGTTATATATTCACCATAATTCACTGTTTTACGCGCTGGCTGGGAAAGAGTTTTATACCGGACATCACTGTGGAAACAGTTTCCTCTGCGCTCATTTCCAAGTGGATTGCCCGTTTCGGCATGCCATCGGAGATCACCGCCGACCGAGGCCGCCATTTCGAGTCCGCACTTATCGCCAGTGTGACCCAGCTTCTCGGCATCACCCTCCTCAAAACTACAGCTTACCGTCCGCAAGCCAAAAATTCGGTCAAGAGGTTACATGCAGCTGAAGGCATCGCCACTTCCTCGCCTTTTAGATCTTAGTACGGCCATCAAGGGAGATCTCGGATGTGCCCATTCTCATCTCGTCTATGGCGCATCGTTGCGTCTACAAGCCGATTTCGCGTGCCCGCCTGCCCAAAGCGTTGTCTGTCCTGTCCTGGCATACTTTATATTGAACGTCTAACCACTCTCCTGCCCGTCTCACCGCCCGTCCGGCACGTCCTAACCAGTGCAAGCTAACCTTTGTCCAGCGTGATTTGAGAGACAGCGCCTATGTTTTGTTATTCGTGGCTTGTACTTGCCGTCTGCTTCAGGCACCCTATGCTGGACCCATCTCGTCGTCGCGCGGGGCGTCAAAACGCCGTGTGCCATCAGTTATGACACAGTGATCTCCCTCAACCACATAAAGCTTGCCCACGTCGACAACACCGTGCTTCCTTCATCAGCTGCCCTCTCACTTCTATTCCCACTCTTTCTCAACAAGACATCTCGCTGCCCTCTTTCACCTAGCCGGAAGACTTTGCTGGGACGACTCTGTCTCCTGGGGGGAGGCCGTGTGGTGGCATGTTTGTGCCGTGCGCTGTGAGGTGAAGAACTAAAAGAAGAGACGCGCAGCGGCTGGAATAAACCAGTTTGGCTGCAGCTGTTGTGGAAGCAATATCTTTTAGTGTAGCATAGCAGCCAGCCACGCTGGATCAGTGCTGTCAAGAAGTGCAAGGGACGCTTGCAGACCTAACATTTGGCTTGAACTGTTGTTGGACGTTGCTGACTATGTAGTTTGAACTTGGCCAGAACTCCCTCTTATACTCATTGAGTGTAAGACAGCAGAATGTTGTGCTATGCTTCTGTGTACTCTATTGAGGCAGTACAACTGCTCAGTGAGGCATGTAACTTGATCCTTTAGCTGCTCAGCCTTAGCACTCGAAGGATGAGGTGTGAATATTAGCACAGGATGGTGGATGCGTGGCTCAAGTACACGCAAGTACAAGTACAGAACAAACACTTTCTGCAGTTGACGCTTCAGAAACATTTTCTAAAAATCAAACAGCTGTAGCAGACCTAAGAAACAAGAAAAATCGTAGCAGTAAATAGTAGGAGGACCACAGCAAATAGCTTGCACTCATCATAAAGTAGGTCCGAGTAGTACCGACAGAAGACCGGACGTGTTGCTGTCAGGATGAAGTAGCATTTATAAACCGTAATTTGTCTAAGCTGCATAATAGCTTCCCTCTACATAAAAGCTGTCCTTTGCTTTCTTTCTCGTTGTAAAGTTGATTCCACAGTCGCAGGCTTAGTGACATTTTGCCCTGTTTTCTTTGTGTAAATCGTTATGTCCAATAAAAATTCCCGAAGTCTGTCATTATTTTGGTGTGTGTTGATGTCCTTGCTTAGTATAGCCTCTGAAATTCCCACAGGTGTATGCTTTCCGAAGTAATATGTCCTGCATATGTGCTCATTGTACTACTGCATCAACAGGTTCTTTTAGATCTTAGGGTGTTGGGTAAAAAGTATGTTTTTTAACCATTTGTAATGCAGCTCAGCCCTCCAAGTACGGGCCTGCTTCCTGTATTACGTTTTTTATATTGTGTCACGTTGAATAAGTGTTACGCATGTGATGGCCAAGGCATTTTTTAGACTCGCAGGTGACTGGTGCTATGGAGCACGTGTGTTTGTTTGAAAGCTGTTTATATGTGTGCAGTGCAGAAAGTTGATGACAAAAGACAAAACAGAGGTAACACAAGTAATTTGAGGTGGAGATGTTTTGGAAAAAGCAGTAAATCGTGGAAAAATATTAAATGAAGTAAACGGTCAAAATAAAAATAAAATGAGATAAAAATTGACAACTAAAACCAGGTGCGGAACTCTAGGCTGCAGTGTTTGCAAATGGTTAGGGATGCCTATCTTGTTTCATCTCTTCATGCATGGTCGGCGTGCACTTATATCTTACTTTTTATTTATTAGGTCAGCTTGCCCCTAAAGGCTCTCTATCGAGGGTATCACGTGGGGAGTTAGTGCACAGGGCCTAAAGGATCAAGAACAGCAACAAAATATTGTTTTCCTTCTGAAAGGCTCCTTCTGCTCTGCAAGTGTGATGATCAGTTTGCATTATGAAAGTCAAATTGATAGCGCCACATGAGCAACGATGGAGAAATAATGAGAGTTTGGCACACCTTTAAAAAATTGAAACGTTCTTCGTTAATATCACACAGTGCCCTCCATATCTGGCAGTTATATATTTTTGCGCAGGTGGCAGGAACCCTGCAAACAACACCCATGCAGCACTGAGTAAAATGGACTATCTATTTGACCTGTCACATTGTCGTAATGGCCCCAACTGCTCGCAGCAGATTTTTGTTTTATCTAAGCTAGACGATTTATGCTGTTCGATCTTAAACACGTATAGACAGCGCAGTGCTTGGTTTTCTAGTAGCTTGAAGGTTGGCTTTTTTTTTCTCATACAGTGCGGGCTAGTGGTTGAATATCTCTGATGATGCTTCAGTGCATTATCTTGCACCTGTTGTAGCGAGCCTGCAGTGGGATACAGCCCTGCAAAAGTTTAACACTTACTTGCTGCTCACTTTTATTGATAAAAGGCCTGATACTACCGCAAGAGGAAGGCCCAGAATGAATGCTTAGCGTTATTTGAAAGTAGTAATACTTTTTGTTACTCAGTATTGTTTTTGTAACTCGCCTCTTACTATAGAACACTATGAATGGGTTGCCACCACACCTACCATGCTTAATGTGCTAGCTTGTTTGAGCAGATATCTGGCCATGTGCAGGTTCTTATTTACCAGGGTATAGTTTTCGCGAGAGTTCAGATTAAATTGACAGCATTAATATTGATGTGCTGTGCTCACTGATGTACGCAACACCTGCATAAAGGAAATGTAGCTGCCTGCTCAGAATTCCCCATATAAAGCTGAAATTTGAAATCTTTCACGGAACTGCGAGAAGCTGGGGCTCCTAGTGATACTACACCCTGGCTTTCTCGAGTTTGTAAGTTCCTTTCACAGTGAAAGCTTCTGAATACACACAAACAATTCCTGCCTAATCGTTCATAATTGCTGCCAACTATTATCAGTCCCTTGTCATTTTGTTCCTCCGTCTGAATAATTTAATTTAGCTGTAATTTCTTGCTCCTTCCAATTTACCTTCATTCAATTAGCACAAGTGTCACCTTTCTGCTGTGCTTGTCCTTCAAAAATGAGCCCACGCAACTTGTCCAACTCCCATATTGTCATTATTGGCACGTATTTGCATTGTGTGAATTGGACTCAGCTTGTTGTGCTGTATTGCTTGTGCAAACTTCATTAGTGTACTGCTGATCAGGGTAACATTTGTTTGCTTTTCCTTTCAAACAGAGGTGAGCAAATGGGAGAAAAAAAAGATAATGGGAGAGGGTTTGATTCTATCAAACTGGTTCGTCTGGATAACACAGATATTAAGGAAATGCTGACATGATAATCAGTGCTTCGCAGAAGGCAAGGCATGCAGCCTGACGCAGTGTGTGGGCTTTATGCACTTTTCAGGAATTTGCAAAAAGTGCGTACAACTGAGGAAGTCCATTGTATAGCGATGTCTGTCATTGTACCTGCATATGCTTGGCACAAACTGGCTCGACTGGGCTCACTCTTTATGCATGGGAGCTAATGCAGGTATAGCTCTTCTGCCATTTTACTGCTGCGTATGAAAATGTATGTTCATTCATAGTTATTACAGAGCAATGTGATATTTTATCGCAGGTATAAACCCTGGTATGTGGTGTGAATTTCGGCAGTTGTATTGTTGAAGGCAGCGTTTCATGCATATGTTGTATGTGTAGCTTGGCCAGCCCAAAGTATGTATATGTATATCTATACAAAGTACACATTTGTCCGAAACATCACTTCTAATAATTCAGACTAATGTACATTTTATTTACTTTTTACCTGGAGTTCATTGATCTCCTTTTCATTTTGATGTGAAATAAATGACGTTATACCTTGTTACCTTCAGTGGGCACAGTTCATTTATGACACTGAATTATTCCAGGTAGCGAAATACACAGTATCGCTGTGCGAGGAAAGCATCTCTCATTTCTCCCACGACACAGCTTGGCAGAACTCTACGATTTCTCCTCCCAAGGCGACGCCAAATCCAGCGCACAAACTGTCGGTGCGCCGTGTACCTGTAACGACTGCAAAGAATAGTCGCTGCTTTATGATGGTGATGTGCAAAACACAAAAACCTATTAGTTACAGAACCCTGAATCTGTTTTCCATTAGGTGTTCAATATCAGTGGCATGTGCCAGCAACAGAGGTGCCCGGCTAGGTGTATAGACAGAATAAGAGAGTATGTTGGGATATTATATAGGAAGCTATATTTTCACTGCTTTCAGCCTTGCTCTAAGGATTGCCAAAATTTCAATCACTGTCTTGAAACTTTATAACTTCGTTCATACGAAGGTGGCTGCATTCAAACTGTATAGCTGCAAGCGAAATGGTGGCGATGCTAGGTTTGAGGATGAAGACAGATGTGGAGTTTAATGCAAGAAACAGAAATGTCATCATTCAAACTGATACATGAGTGGAGCATGACAATATCGCAAGTGCCTCTCATATATTATCGAACATGCAACATCCAGTTACCTGTGGATCTGTGGTTATTATTATTATTATTATTACTGCGACTACTATTGCAGCACACAAAACTGCACTTGCAAGCCGTCGCGCCCACAGCCGAAGGCAATTTTGGAAAGACCGCTTTGTGCATGCATCGGGCGCGTTCTTGCGAGTTCTCGAATTACCGCACGCTCGGTACGAAGCATGCACCGACAATCGCAAGATCGTGTGTTTCACGGAGCACGAACAAAAAAATAAAATAAAAGAATAGAGGTGTGCGAATGGCTTACTGCAGGGGCAGAATTATGCCCCTCAATCACGCAATGTCTACGGCGCTAAACATGTACGTGTGGGAACACATGCAAACAGTTAAGGGAGAAATGGCATCCAAACGGCGTAATGGGTCCTCGCGACAAAATATATACGCATTATTTACGCAAACAGCAAAGACCGAGCTACAAGATGCGGGGTTGCACGTCTTAGTGGCCTCGTTTAAATTTTGTCCCCGATATGTTTGACTGGTAGTGACTGACATAATGGCAAAGAGATCGGGCGCTGCAGTTGGGACGAAAACAAACAAAATACCCTTAGACGAGCAGCAAACTAACAAAACAACACTGCTTACCAGTTGACGTTGCCAACACGCTCGGCGTCCGCTGGCACAACCTGAACTGCGTCGGGCATGACGCCTGCCTCCTCTTCGGAATCGCTGGCCAGCGGGTCAAAAATAAAGGTGTTGTTGCCTCAAATACGATGGCACATACCCACGGTGGGGGATTGGCCATGGTTTGGTGAAGATCCAAACAGGAAAAAAAAACTCATCGAGGTTTATCTCAAACGGTGCATGTAAAAATAAAGTGGTTGTCGTGGATCGTAAACGCGGCGTCTTCTTCGTCTGTGTCGTCCTCCGATGCCTCATAATCTGTGTCCTCGCCAAAATAAAATTCTTCGCCTTCTGATTCGGAGCTATTCGCATTATTTTGCGACTTGCCCTGCTCCCGTCTCTCCGCCGCCTCCGTGTGTACGCACGTGCGTGTCAAGCACACGACGTGCCAACTCGACGTCACGGTTTTCCAGGCCCACGTGACAGCGCATTGTCTGGTTTTTGACGTCGTGTAGAAACCTGGCAACTACGCACCGAAACCGAAATTGGTGGGTACATATAGTACAATTATTAATTTTATAATATGAGTTCGTGCTTCTAACATCCTGTACCATGCTCACAGAATCGCTACGCATTATTTATAACCGAGAGGTGAAACATAAATATGCGGTGTCTCTACCCCTTTAAGGAAGGTTGCAGCTTTCAGCAATTTTTTTTTCTAGATCTATTTATATGAAACTTTCTGAGCATATTAGAAATAATTTTTTGACCTCTAACAAAGTTTCACTGTAGTACCTGCAGCGAATTGTTTTCAAGTATATATTTTTTTCTCTGAATCTTGCGTGGCAAAAAGCGGGTTCAACATTCATTTGATTTCTACTTCCGTACTACAAGTGAGGATATTCATAGAATGTTGTTTCGCAAAAGAACAAATTTTGGTTATGAACTTTGTCTATGCAGTGTCTGTTTGACATACCTAGAGTAAGAAAGAAGTTTTTACAAAAATTCATACAATTCATTTATAAACATACTTTCTTAAGAGCATACTTCCAGGTAAATTTCAGCAATGAAACTTTCGGAGAGCATAAAAAACGAAACATACAAGCGGATACAGCTGACGAAAAACAATTTTTCGGCCATGTTTTGCATTTCAACGTCGCGCCCCCTTATGAAAAAGTGTTTTTATTTCATGCAGTACAGCTTACGAACCCCTTGAGTGCACGAAATTAGAAGTTTCATCGCTTTAATTGTGAGCAATAAATATTTCTTTATTTGTGCGTCAGCATACATCGTGCAGTAGCGAAAGGAGTCCTTTCTTAAAAACAATACACTGTAGTGCGTTGCGTTAACCTCTCCGAACAAAAAATATTCTTGTAATTCACGAAATTGCGAAGGAGGTGAAGGGCTCTAGCAAAATTTGCGGTCACCTGCTGTAGTTCTGCTCACTGCACGCAGTGCTGAATGCTCAGCTTACTCAACGTATGGTTTGGTTTGGCTTATGGGTGTTTAACATCCGAAAAGGACTAAAGCTATGAGAGACGCCGTAGTGAAGGGCTCCGGAAATTTTGACCACCTGAGATTCTGTAACGTGCACTTTATTCAACGTATGAATCCTTGCGAAAGGACACAGTTCACAGGAGGGAGGCAGCGTCGCGCTCGACCGTTTCCGCTTAGACGCAGCCTTTTATAAAAGCTGCTACTCTCGTTTTCCTTCCTATATAAAGTTGTGTCGACTTTTGGGAGCATGCGTCATCCAGCTAAACGACTAAGTTAAACACGTTGGCTAACATGATAGCGCTGTTTTACTACCTGCGATTATAAATTATTTTTTTTCAATGCCTACGACCATTGGTTGTGCACATGCTCAGATTTTTCTAGGGATATCCATAGATGTTCGACCGGGTATTGAAAACCATAACGGCAAGGAACAAAACGTTATCTGTGTGTATAATTATGTTTGCAAAAACAATGATTACGTTGGCAAGACAGCGATGACTTTTCTATTGGCGTCTACATATTATATGCGCTGAAAAGGCAGATATACATCTGAACAGACTGACACGGAATACGAATGGACTAGGAAAATAAGCTTTTCGGACTACTAGCTACCACAAATGGCTTATAAAATGTAAAGCGATAAAGCAAATGTTTTCCTGCTTACATTGCAGACAACCTACAGGCGAAATAGACTTGTATCTTAGTGACAGTCTAATCTGTAGACCTCTAACAGGCGGAAATGAACACCTCCTATCAACTTGCGTTAAACTATAAATGCAAAAGGCCAACAGACTTCCCACTGACTTGCATCTAGATGCTATAATCCAAGAGTAGTCGTACTTCCGGTTAACTAGCGTTTATAGACAGACTACGAATAGACAAAAGTCTCAAAACACTCAAGCTGGATCCATAGAAAGTCTATAGACTATCAATAGACAAAAGTCTAAAAACACTCGAGCTGGATTCATAGAAAGTCTATAGACTATCACTAGACAAAATTCTAAAAGCTTGCAACCGAGTTCGTCTATAGACTGTTTAAAGACAAATATCTTAAAGACGGCCAATTAACTTTTGTCTGTAGATAAGCTATGGACTATCTAAAGACAAGGTACAAAAATTCGAGGAAGCCTTGAGTGCAATGGGCAAACAGTTAGAAGAAATGAAGAGCAAACTTGATGATTTTGAAAACAGAAGTCGCAGGAACAATATAATCATTTTTGGCATAGAAGAACACGAAGGCTAAAATACTGAGGAACTTGGAAAACGGGTCAAGAATGACATATTCAAAGGCACTCTGGGCATTGATGTTAGATCTATCGAGCGAATCCACCGGCTAGGAAAAAGTAACGCACATCGGGCACGGCCTGTCGTACTCAGATTATACGGCTTCTCCGAAAAGCTAAAAATCCTTCAAAACTGCTTCAAACTGAAAGGTAACGACTGGTCAATCACCGAGGGCTATTCCGTACCAGTTCGTGAAGTACGCAAGAGGCTGTGGCAATCATCCAAGACAAATCGAGACAAGGGTGATAAGGTGGCTCTGATATTTAATACACTAAACATAAACGACGACCTGTACATGTGGGACAAAAGCGAAAACAAGCGAGTGCCGCTAAAGCATGCCGAGCGTGCACCAGCCAAAAGTGCCGCAGGTAGCAGCGACTGACCACAGGCTTCAGCACCATTTACACTACTATGCTTCAACGCCAGAAGTATCGTTAACAAAACCGATAAATTTGAAGAACTGTTGTTGCTGTACTCGCCGGATGTAGTTGTAATAACAGAAACATGGCTACATTCTGATATGCACGACTCAGAAATAGTTCCCAGCTCCTACGCCTTGATCCGCTTAGACCGCTATGGGCGAGGAGGCGGCATAGCCATTGCAATAAAAGAGAACCTCGTTTTCCAGAAAGAATGTGGCATACCAAACCATGAAAGTGTCTGGTGCACTGTCAACATTAAGGGCAGCTTGGTACTAGTGGGCGGTATACACAGACGACCGAATGCACCAATTGATTACCTTCTTCAAATGCACGACTTCCTTCATAGCAAATTCAACGCTCGCGCAAAATTCATCGTCACATGCGATTTCAATTTGCCAGGTATCGACTGGACGAACTTAGCAATCAGAAAAAACGAATTAAATAACTGCGAAAAACTTTTGGATATAATGTTTAGTTTTTCGCTATCTCAAGTGGTAAATGAGCCAACGCGTGTCCAAGGAACCGCAATTTCCGTACTAGATCTAGCCTTTGTGTCTAGTTTTCTCTGTCCTGAAATTAGTGTGGAAAACGGGATTTCGGACCATAAATTGCTCTTTCTCATTTTTCCTCACCTGCGCCACCACGCTGATCGTAATCACAGTAACTCTTTCGTCACTATTAAAGACTACTGCAGGGCAGATGATATATGCATCATAGATCATCTAGAATCAATCCTCGACAGTTTTCTTGTGCAGATTCCCGCTGTGTAAATAACCTATGTCTACAAGTAAAAGCAGCGATAACACAGTGTGAGGCAAAATTTGTACCTACAAGGATAAAACGAACAAAAAGGAAAACCCCGTGGATTACGCGTAACATCATTCATCTGAAACGAAGACTACAGCGTATGCGCAGAAGAAAAGGAAATAGTTTTCAGATAACTGAACTTGCGAGCAAACTAAGACTGGAAATTAAGAACGAGTGGGAGATGTTCTTCTGAACAACTTTACCTAATTTTATTACTCGAGATCCAGGAAAGTTCTGGCGGTATTTATCGAGCCCTGAGCCCCGTGCATCACAAATGGAAATAGACGGTAGAGTGGTTACAGACCCCCATATTATCGCAACTTCTTTCAATCAACATTTCCAGTCTGTATTTATTCGTGAGTTTGCTACAAGCGCTATCATAGTGTGTCACAATCACTGATGCCGGATATCGTGATTACCGAGACAGTTATAGTGAACTTGCTTTTGCATATTGATGTCAAAAGTGTCCTGGTCCAGACAACATATCAAATACATTTCTGAAGCGATACGCAGAACAACTGGCCCCGTTTTTGCACAAAAATTTTCACACTTTCCCTAGAAACGGGCGCCATTCCGTCCGACTGACTATGTGCAAAGGTTATTCCAATTCACAAAAGCGGCAGTAGGCTATCTGTAGATGTGTATAGACCAATTTCATTAACTAGCTGCAGCTGCAAGCTATTAGAGCATATAATCAACAAATCCATAACAATGTTTTTGGAAGAAAATAACTTAATTTACAGCAGACAACACGGCTTCAGAAAAGGACTGTCAACAATCACTCAGCTATTAGAAATAACAAATGATTTTGCACAAGTGATCGATTCCCAGCTTCAAGCAGATGCCATTCTGATCGACTTTAGGAACGCATTTGATCGTGTTCTACATTCTAAATTAATCGACAAGCTCCGTACTATTGGCATTAACTCAAAAGTAATACCCTGGATAAAATCTTACCTCACAGGTCGCACGCAATATGTTGAAATGAATAATGCACAATCCGAACGACTGAACGTTTTCTCCGGGGTCCCAAAGGGATCCGTCTTGGGACCGATCCTTTTCCTAATATATATCAACGATATCCATGCCTGCGCTGAACCTGGATAACAGTAAGGCTTTTCGCTGACGACTGCGTTCTGTACACTACAGTACGTAGACCGGACGACCAGTTAAAATTAAATTCTTCTGTAAATAACATTGCCAGGTGGTGCGAAACATGGGGAATGGAAATTAATATCAACAAAACGTCTTGCATCTCATTTACCCGTAAAAAAGTGCCTCTTGTATATTCGTACAATTTATCAGGATCTAACATTATGAGGGTGGATACGGTGAAATATTTAGGCGTTACATTTACCCATAAGCTAAGCTGGAACATGCATATATCCAACACGTGTGCAAAAGCATTCAAACAGCTGGGGTTCCTCCGTAGAAAATTTTCAGCAGCTCCTCCTCATGTAAAGCTAACAGCCTATAATACCCTCATAAGGCCTATCCTTGAATACGGCACCATCATTTGGAGCCCCCATCAGTCTTACCTCAGCGATCAACTCGAAAAAATTCAAAATAAGGCCCTCCGGTTTATTTATTCTTGCTACTCACGTCATGACAGCGTATCTTCTCTGCGAGCTAAGGCGCGTATCCCTACCCTTGCTTGTCGGCGACACGTTGCTTCGATGAAGTTTGTTTTTATTCTTTACAATGATCGATAAGACTTGATAAAAATCAGTACATTAAGGCACCTTATCATCGTTCGAAGCGATTAAACCATGAAAGGTGCATCAGACCCATCCCAACGCGATGTAACACATAAATTCTCAGTTTTTTCCGTTAGCTATTGAATAATGGAATAATCTGCCTCAAGAATTCATGGACGACGTCTCTCTTGATATCTTTTTGAAAAACGTAGAGTCGTTTTTTGAAAAAAAGAATTTACAATAAAAAGAGCAAAAGAGCATCGTGTTGACCTGATTGTATCACATCGTGGTTTCGTCGTTCTCCTTTCCAGTGTTTTAAATGCATCAAAATGAATGTGTATAGCAATGCGCATGTCCTTTGACCGCTGATGGTCTCAGCCTACTTGATATGGTCTTTTCTACTGCAGGCGCATGTTTTGTATCTCGTGTATGTTATACTCGATATGCTATTGTTTGTATAATTGTCCCATTATTTTGCCCACTCCTGTAAGAGCCTAACTAGGCTTACAGTATGATTAAATAAAAAATAAATAAAATAAAAAATGTCTAAAGGTTTCTCCATCGACATTGTATAGACTCTTAACAGACGAAAGTCTAATACCTTTTAAACGAGTTTGTTCTATAAACTTTCTGTAGGCTGAATAGACAAAAAAGAATTATGTACAGGAAGGCAATGGAGTCCATTATGCACTGTATATAAACCATTTCAAAAAGGAACTATTCAGTCGAATGAAAGGCGAAATTTTCTTTCACTACCGCAGAATGATTTGAATATATTTTGATGAAACCTCAAAACATTAGCAACACGAGCCCGTGGTCCTCAAGGTGTCTTATTTATACCCTCAGCAGCCTCAGCAATGCTCAAAATCATCATATTATTGTGTTCCTTTATTAAACAGGAGATAGCGAAAAACTCCTTTTATAATTTTTCACTTGTGACGAAGTTTCCATTACGTGACAAGGAAAGCTTTAACAGCGGACTTGTCGCGGAGGAGAAACAGCCTGTGGCGCCCCCTGTGTTGCAGGCGTGTTGTGGCCTGTGGAAGGCACGCCCACCGTGCTGCGGCCGGTGAGCTACGCGGTGCCGCAGGCGCTGCCGGTGCACGGACTGCGCGGGGCCATGCTGCGAAACTACACCTTCTCCAACCGCCAGGTGCAGTACGCCATCGGAGCCAACGTCGCCTGGACGCTGGCCCTGCTGGCCCTCGCCATCGTCACCTTTTCCTTCTCGGCACAATGAACCCCGAATCTTCCGCACTCTGCCTGCTTCCTCGCGGGCGCTGTCACTGCCGCGCGGAGCACCCCTACACACACACTGAAACCTTTCGTATAAGCGGCGCATATGGAGCTGGGAACACGGGGTCCATAAGATATGTTAGAATACTTGGAAATCCATTAACTTTCTACGCCCTTCCGGTATAGTTCCAACACGATTTCCGTATCATGTGCACGACGACACACAGACTCCTTATGAATTTCAACTTTTTCTAACGCGTCTTTCGTACAGCCTCCGTACGGCTCATATCTTGTCCATGTGGGCCGTATACGCAAAACGTACAGTATTACGGTCATCGTCATATGGAACCTGTCACTATAGGGCCGACGTGACGGGAAAATAGCGGCCGACTCAAGACTACAACAGTTCCACCAAAGCGATGTTGGTAAGAACGTTAACCGACACAGTTAGCCCGATCATCTGCCTGCTTCGTTCTGGAATTACATAAATGACGAATCTTATCCCAGGTCTTTTTTTCAAAGCGGAAAATAAACGACGAGGGCAGTGCTGCATTGAACGCGCAAGTGCATCTAATGAAGAACAGGAAGTTCACTGTGAGCAGCTGTTACTTTGTCCCTGATGATCCTGACAGCGATTAGGAACGTTTTTGGAAGCACAAACGGCGCTAAACAAACGCTCCGCAACACCGCCACAGCGTAGTCGGTTTGAAGACTGCTCTGTTAACTAAGCGTAGATGGTTGCAGAATTCTACTTGGGGGAGTGTTCAACATCAGGGAGGTAATGGAGCGCCGTAGCCGATTGCATTCGGCGAGGTGCACTCGAGCATTGCTCTACCCGGCCTCCTGCGGCGTGGCTTTCAAATGTTAATTAATCGCACGGAGATTTTTTCCAACGTGCTTACATTGCTGTTTTTCTCTGAACGTGTAATCATTTTGTGTACCACTGCAATGCCTCTGTGGGCTGCGTCTCGGCCTCGTCAAGCCTTTTTACTGCCTCTTTGTAGGCGCACCCAGCATGGTCCTTTTCCAAGTAGCTTAAAATCAGATAAATCTTCTTACGCTGTTTTTGGGTAAGATAAGGAAATTTGTTTCTTTAAAATAAATAAAAAGTCGACACCATACCTAAAGTTTTCACCACTTTCGCTTCGCCAAAAGTATCTGCCAATGACCTACCTGTCCAGCTGCTCAAGCAAGGCGTTGCATAGCACGAGAGTCACGCAAGAACCAATGCACATTCCCATTTTTTGAACAAACAGCTGGTCTTCAAATGATACCACAGTGCAAGACAAGTAATACTCTAACATCGCTAACAAATTCGAAACAAACACCTGCAGCGTTCTGGAAGGAAACCACCCCAATCTTTTCAATACACCACCGTACAGCGGCTAACAACTCAGTCTGTGGGAGAGAATACAACGGATCGACAACGTCAATAGAAAACATATAGCCTTAAGTCTTGCCATGCAAAAATTTCACGACACCGAGAATCTTTTTTTCAAGCGACGTTTATTGCCTCAGGGCATAATGGTTATGAAATGAGAGATGCCCTTTATGCCCTGAGGCAATAAACTGCAAGCAAAATGGTCTCGGACTTTTAAACTATTAAGATGTCTTAACAGGGAACGACTGACATGTCTCTGCTAAGCCCCTCTTTCACTTACAATACATCTGAGGGAGAGAGAGGGTTTATTGATAAGAAAGGCAGAGAGGTTGGCCTGAAAAATAAATATCTGGCCTCCTACTCTGCTCTGGGGGACGGGAAGAGGAGATAAAAGAAGGTCACAATGGGGGACGATGATGATGGGAGGAGGAAGATGAAAAACTACTTTAAAAAATGGCACACTTTTTGACATCACAAACGTGAGACATGGTCCGTGTCGCTCAAAAAGCGCGAGAGCGCTCGCGTTGCCTTTACAGTTCTAAAACTATCTGGCCAAGCGCCGAGGATCAAATCCTCAGAGAGGAGCGATGTGTCCATAGGCTTCAGAGCAGATGCGAGTACGAGTCTTTCACGTGCATACGCTGGGCACGCCACTAAAACATGTTCTATAGTCTCTAGCACGCCACATGTGGTACATTCCGGGGAGTCCGCTTGTCCTATTAAGTGCAAGTATTTGCGCGTGAATGCCACGTTTAAACGTAGTCTACGGATAACGCACGCAATAGGGCGAGGTATTCCGCGAGGAACTGAAAAGGTCATCGTCGGATCTAGCCGTTTAAGGCGGATGTGGCGGGTGTCTGGCAGGGCCCAGTACCTAGCCGTCGCCCTCCTCATCAATTCCGAAACGAGACAAGTTGTGTCCACTATAGAGAACGGTACAGCTGTACGCAGGCCACTGCTGAAGGCGATCCTTGCTTCAGCGTCGGCGGTCTCATTTCCATCGAGTCCGCAGTGTCCGGGGATCCACTGAAACACTATACGGTGGCCGTTTCCCTGAGCAAATGATACGAGACTAATGATATCAAGAGCCAGAGCTTGGTAGGCTGTGTGGCGTAGGAAGCATCCTAACGATACATCTGAACGGTATATCTTCCTTATGTGTTTCGGCGGTAAAAAACACATTTAAGGTATTTCCTTTGCAAAGCCGAATACTTTTAGCGATTCTGTCCAAGCCATTACTTTCACAATGAGAAATCGCATAAGATTTCAGCTTGCCCAGATTAACAACGGTCTTGCGGAAATTCCTGTGCACAGCCTCATGAGCCTTCTCGTTAAATATTCCAGACGGTATAATGACGACTCCGCATTGCTTGTCTGCTTGTGTGAGTCGAAGCTTCTGGTCGGCGAACAACTTGGCGACTCTTTTGGTGGTCGACTCATGTCTAGTTTTGTTGACGGGTGCGGTGCTGTTGAGGCTGTCCACGCCGTCTAGCAAGCACCTTTCCTGGTCCTCCGCGTCAGCTTTACTGTTAATCCTTAGATTCAAGGAAAGTTGCTCATGACCCGGAATCCGTGGCTCGATCATGAACTTCGGGCCTTTCCTAAGAATAGCGACTACATCATCCGGGACACTAGTGCCCCCAAAACCTTCAGCGCCATGCTGCTGTCTTGGTTTCTTCTTTCAACACTTTTTGATAACACTGGCAACGTCCTTTGCCACAGAAATTCACTGCTTTGGGCGGCGAGCCGCCTGAAGGACTGAAGTTTCATGCCTGCAATGTTCGCAGAGTTCTGGGAAAAACGTATCAATTGCAGCCAGTCGTACAGCAGACGTTTTTGTCGCCACAGCTAAACGCGTAATATCCTGCACATCTTCTTGACGTGTCCAAGTGAACGACTGGTAGAATCAAACAGACAGGAGATCTCGTACACACTAAACACAAATCAACCCAGATGGGTGTTTTTGGCTTGTCCTCTAGCATCCTCCCAAATCGAGGTTCGATATACACCGTTAGACTTGGGGTAGATTTCAGCACCAAAAAATACGGAGGACTTACGGTTGGCGAAGGGAGCAGCATGGGTGTAATTTTTACACCAAAAAATACGAAGCACTTGCGGTTGACAATGGGAGTATATTGGGTGTAGATTTTTACACCAAAAAATACGATGCACTTCCGGTTTGCAATGGGAGGTTTCACCCGCGGCGATACGCTGAGCAATGAATAATAATAATAATAATAATTGGTTTTTGGGGAAAGGAAATGGCGCAGTATCTGTCTCATATATCGTTGGACACCTGAACCGCGCCGTAAGGGAAGGGATTAGGAAGGGAGTGAAAGAAGAAAGGAAGAATGAGATGCCGTAGTGGAGGGCTCCGGAATAATTTCGACCACCTGGGGATCTTTAACGTGCACTGACATCGCACAGCACACGGGCGCCTTAGCGTTTTTCCTCCATGCGGTGTCGTGTTTATGCAGGCGCCGATTTTGCAACGCCGGCATCTAGGAGGAGGTGATGACAGCAGTCCGTTTTCCGATATTGCATTTTTGCTCTTACAGGGCTACTAGAACTGCTAACTATATAGGCGGAACGGTGCTAGTTAGTTAATCACAATAATCAGGTTCGAATGCGCTTTGTAATCATGATCAAAGCCCAATATAACTTCAATTTTGAGATATAACGAGCCCCGTTTCGTCCATGCCCTTACGAAGTAGTACTGTAAGGAACAGGGCAAGAACGCTGGATACAAAGTGCATCGGACCGCTGTCTTCACCTTCTCCTGGATGCCTGCGTTGCACGATCGTGGCGCCATGCATACACACGACGTCCCAGTCACGTCACAGCGTACTGCCGTACATCGCGGAAACAAAACGAGACCAGCAGTGGCGGCAAAGAAACGTCTTTAATCTGACTCCACTGAGTATACGGCACTTCTGTAAAAAATACACAAACCATATCTCCGGCGCTAGCCGAAAGTATCTTGACGGGGTGGTTCGCAATGGGCAAGAAAAGCAGAGTTGGGGAGACGACAGGCAATGAAACTGAAAACAAGACCGTGGTAACGGATCTACGTTTCAAATTCCTGCAACACATTTTCTTCTCGTAAGAGTATACCATCTCTTCACTGTGGTATAAAAACCGAATCCCTGAAGTTAAAGAACCTGAATGGTGCACAAGCCACTTGCGGGCAGCACCACATTGGACAAATAATGTTTGCCATCTCTTTGCCTTTAGAAGTTTTTAAAAAGAATGCATTTGTATATTGTATCCTTAAAATCCGTTCATTACTGTTACTTATTTTTGCAGCCCATAATGGAACTTTTTAAAGAGAATTTTGAATTCCGTGCTCTACTCGCGCATTGAAAATATTTTTCGAGCACTATTTTCATCCAGTCTATAAATCCTCTGTAAAAGTCGAAAAAAGCAGGATTCGCAGTAAGGATTACACAAAAGCATTGTATATAGCTTGTGCTCCGTGGTTTTATTTTCGAACAAAAATATAGTTCTTGGATTTTACCTTCATAGTGCAAGGTAGGTGTGTAAGTTTAACAACTTTTTTTTTCGAGACTGCAGTTTTAAGCACTTTACAGAACATTGTTACTAGGACGTCCTCAAAACACTGTTCGTAATTTAACTTGCGCATGCGACTTACATTCATTCCATTGGATGTTCGAAAATACTGAATTACGCAGACCACCGCTACAAATAGCACTGGATTATCACTATTGTCAGTTACTAACCTACACATATATCTGAAATATTAGCACCAGCAGCATTAAAAGGCTGCTTAACATGTCAAGCTTATTCACTTGAAAAGAAATTGAAGAGCCTGTGTCAAGTAAAGAAAAGGTCAGAAAGACCTATATATTACAATTTTATTTTTTTAAATAGAGGACAATAAACAACATTTTAAACCACAATTCTTGGACAGGTATTAGAGATAAGAACTAGCTTAAAATCAGCACCTAAAAGTAATCAAAACGATACAATAGCAAATCTTGAAAAACAATGCAGAGTTGACTTGAAAACTTCGCTACACTTCAGGCTAACTGGTGCTGTCAGATAAGATTAGCTATAAAAATGTTATGCACCAGACAATTCCCAGTGGCTAATTCCAAGTGGCTAACTTCAAGATGCAGATTACAAACTACAGTAAAAGAAATACTAAACAGACATCCTAAAGCAGCCCACTAAATCTACAGTAAAATATCACAAGTATCCAACCTCTAATGTTTGTGTTTGTTCTTGAGAAACACATAGGATGAACATAACCTTAGAAAACGTATACAATACATTCAATTTAGCACAATCACATAAAAAGAACACAAAACAAAACTTTACACTCAATATATGGAGGCCTATGCTCTAGAGAAAGTTTGTGCCCCGAAAGATATGTTAGCCACCCATTTGAAGGAGCCTGTCGGAAATAAAATGCAGCACTCATAACTTATATGGAAAAAAATAGAATACAGAAACACATGCACACATGCTTTTCAATCTAGCTAACAAGTAATGACTAATGATGAAACACAAGGAATTAGACAACCTGGTATTACATGAGTGTGCGCACTACAAGCAAAGCAAAAACACATGGGCTAAGGTCGAAGCGCTCAGGACATGGGCATTCTCTTTGATCGCGAGAAAGGTATTCATCACCTTCACTTTGAACGAAGTGAAGAAAAATTCAGAAAAGTTCCCATGGCAACTGATCAGACTAAGGACTAGTAACTTTGTGATAAAATAAGTAATTGAATTTCTGAATACCTGTGTCTAAGCACATATTTGTTTCAAAACTTAATTTTTCACCAAATCCATTATCACCATTATTTTTTCTAATTAAAGGATATGTATAAACACTAGCAAATGTGTCATGTGGCAGAACGGGAAGTCCATTAAAAAACAAGAAAATTACAAAATGCTGACTGTGCTCCCAGGAAGCTGTCCGAGCTAGATACAAAAAAGATAAAAACCATGACTAGCCCATGCAGGGACTAGAAACCAGTGGTCTGATGAATCTTAGGGTCAACGAAATGTTGCTATTCCTGTTTGTCATGTCTTTTCATGCTGTCACATAATGCGAGTACAGCATTTGTCGAAGTTTAAAAGAGAGAGAGACTCTTTAATGAAGAAACAGAGAATTTAGCCGGCGTTTCAATATCGCTGGCATGCTACTCTGCGTAGGGAGGGGAATTTGGAAGATAAATACTGAAGGAGAGCAGCGTGGAAGAGGTGGAAAAAAAACGAAGATAAAATGCAGCCATGAAATGGGTACTAAGGATGCAGTGGCGAGTATTGATGTAACCTATGGAATGATGCAGTGCATAGTCCGACGAATGGGCTGACGAAGTTCACTGCAAGAATGCATGAAGGTAACCTGCAAGTGAATTTAGAGCTTATCGAGATGTCCAATGTCTTTTAAATATGTAAAAAGAAAGTTCATTGCAAGTCTCTGTTGCCTGAAGCAGGCTAAGGGGCCTAAAACTTTGTCCATTGTTAGGGGCACTAGGCAGAGCTTCTGCATGCAATGTTCACAGTACGCACGCTCGTTAGCATACGCAGGGCACTCAAGCAGGATATGTTCCACAGTTTCTATCGAAGCACAGTTGTCACAATGCGGACTGTTCATTTGTCCAAAACGGTATCGCAGGCCATTTGTATATGCACCATTCAGACGAAGTCGGTGATAAAGTGTTTCGAGTTGTCGAGGAATTCTGGGTGAGAGTCTTGATGTAAGATGCGGGTCGATTGAGTGAAGAAATTGGTACTGATGTGTCGGCAAACTCCAAAGCCGATACGTTTCTTCGTACGCAAAACTTTTAGCCATTTGGGACGCATCAGATTTTGTGAGAAAACTTCGAATGTATCTCTGATGTTGATGGCCCTTACGGGCCGCTTCATCTGCTTTTTCATTAGCCATAATGCCACAGTGAGCCCACTGAAATGTTATGCAGTGGCCTGCGGCAATAGCTAAATGATGGATATACCCAATGTCCAGGGAAACTGGCTGGTGATTCGTTTTCTTCAGCAGGTTGGCCAGGATCTGCAGAGATGCTTTTGAATCGGTGAAGATAACCCAACGGCCGGCGGTTCGGCGCAGGATGTAAGAAACAGCTTCCTTAATGCCGTGAAGCTCAGCTGTTGTAGAGGAGGTCCTCCGCTGCAGCCGGTAAGAAAGGGCATGGCCTGTTGAGGGCACATAAAGGCCACAAGAAGAAGTTTCTTTAGTAGTTGAACCATCGGTGAAGATATGGGTGTGCTGCGTATATTCTTCTATTAAGTAGGCGAGAGTAGCTTGCAGAAGTGCTGCCTGTGGCATGCGGCTTTTTCTATTCACACCTGGAACAGACTTCTTCACCTTTAGAGGAGAGAGTGTCCATGGAGGAAAGGCCAGAAGTAGTAGTTTCTGAGGCTGATTAATAGTAGGAAGGGGCAGGAGCTGCACTGCCTGGCCAAAGCTAGAGTTGCTATGAGTTAGGTGGACACGGTGTAGGAAGTGCTTCTTCCCTTGCAGGACATGACGGAGATGGGTAAGCATAGTTTCCTGGGCGGCAATTACCTCTAGTGGGAGACATCCTGCCTCCGCTACTGTTCCTGATGCAGAGGAACCCTTTGGGAGGCCAAGACATATTCGCAGGCAGTTGTTCCGTGCGGCATTGAGAGTCTTATTGCTTGATGTAGATAATCTTTGAAGCACTGGTAGACAGTAGCGCAAGGTTCCTTCAACGTAGGCTTTTTCAAGCAGAAGCATTGATCGGCAGTTGCTACCCCACCTTGTTCCCGCCATGAACCTGAACACTTGCGATGCTGCAGTAATCCACGCACGGAGTTTTTTTATCTGAGGTGACCATGACAGATTATAGTCGATTGCAACACCCAGGAATCGCTGAGATCGTACATATGGCAGCGATCGTCCGCCTAGGAGCAGCGGATATCGGGTCATCGTTTTTCTTGTAAACGCCATTGCAACACTCTTTTCTAGCGAGAGACGAAGACCTCTGGAAGCCAGGTACATCGAAATGTGCAATAGTGCTCTCTGAAGACGTTGCTAGGTAATATAGCGCGAACGTGACGCGGTCCAGATGCAGATATCATCAGCATAAATTGTTATGCGGACCCCTCGCGAAACGTGTCTTCTTATGTGAATAATGACAACATTGAACAGGAGAGGGCTGAGCACCGCTCCCTGTGGTACGCCCCTCTCCACTGCGTGAAAGCGTATTGGACCGTTTGGAGTGGTAATAAAAATTTGTCGTTCTTTTAATTAATGCCCAATCCACTTGTATAGCCTTCCTCCAAGGCCAAGAATGCCAAAGGCTGCGAGAATTGCATGGTGAAAGACGGAGTCAAAAGCGGCCTTGATGTCTAGGAAAACGGCTGTTGGGATGTACCCAGCATGAAGGTACTCCTCAATTGATGAGACGAGGGCGATGATATTGTCAGTCGCAGACCTGTTTTGACGGAACCCGTTCATTTCTTGGGGGAACTCATTTCGGCTTTCTAGGAACCAAGTTATGCGCTTGCAGATCATGCGCTCCATGAGCTTACCTACGCAGCTCAGTAGGGCAATGGGCCGGAATGATGCGTAGCTTGTTGGCTGCTTACAGGGTTTCAAAACTGGCATGATTTTCGCCAGCTTCCATTCCGTGGGGACCTCACCAGCCATCCAGGAAGAATTGTAATACTCCAGGAGTCGAAGACGGGAGGTGTGGGGTAGCTTTGCAATGGCGTCATAGGTCACCTCATCATGACCCGGAGACGTGTGCCTGTTTGTCTCCGCGATAGCTGTGGATAGTTCTTCCATTGTGAAAGGCAGGTCTAACGCTGGCACTGCCGCCTTTGGGATGCCTGTTTGGCCATCTGCGGAGAGTGTCGAATGCCCTGACCCTGCCGACAGCAGCTTGCAGTATTCTTCTGAGACTTCTTTTATAGATTTTTGTTCGTGAAGGGAGAGTGCAGCGAAGGGGTGGAGTTGTTGAAGTGGCGTGCGCATACCTCTAACTATCCGCCAAATATTGGTTACTGGTTTGCGCACATCCAGCGTAGAACAAAAGTCACGCCACTTTTGCCGACTGAGTTTATCCATGTAGCGTCGAATGTGACGTTGTGCCCGTCGGCATGCGCGTAGGTAATCGAGGCTTTTTGTGCGCAGAGCTTTCCTTTCAGCTCGCCTGCGTATAGCACAAAGCCTTTGGAATGTGTCATCATTTGAAGGTAGGTTATCATTTTTAGCTGTAAGTTGTGTACTCACCCTCAGGCAATACGCAATTGTCGATGCTAATTCCTCGTTGCGAGTTGCCGCAGTAACTGCTCTGCTTACAGCGTCCTTGAATGCGTCCCAGTCTGTAGATTTTATAAGGAATTTCTTTGGGTTCCTCTGCGCATGGAAAGCCGATATGAGGATTGGGTAATGGTCGCTTCCACGTGTCTCCAAATCAGTGCACCAGCCAAAGTTGTGGGCGAATGAACTTGTGACAAATGTCACGTCGATGCTGCTGGTAGTCGTCGGGCCTCGGAGGTAGGTGATGCTGCCGTCATTTAATGTCTGAACTGAATGCTTGGAGAGAAGTTTTGCAAGCTTGGCACCTCGGGCACATGTATGTGAGCTGCCCCAAATTTCATTATGAGCATTGAAGTCTCCGCAAATAATATGTGGAGAGGGCGTCCTTGCTATCAAGTCTTCAAGTCTCAAAGCATCAAATGGCGTGCCTGGCTCAAGATATACTCCAATCAGAGTGTACTGTTGTCCGGCAATAACTGTGACAGCGCATACGTATTCAGTGTCGCTGTGAGGCGGGACATCAACCGGTGAGGCCGGGATATCCTTGCGAAAGCCTATCAGCAATCTGCTGACGTTATGTGGCCGTTGTGAATGATGGAAATAGTATCCACTGAGTCGGAAAGTTTCCTCGACGCGTGATTCACAGATGACTATGAAGGGGAAGCGGTACGCTCGCACGAGTTTAGAGCCCAAGGAATTCGCTTCTGAGCCTTGTTGTGCATCGCTAGCATTCCAGATCTCTTGAAGGTACAGAAAATGTTGCCCTGACCACCGTGAATGTTGGACATCCATGGATGCTCAGAGGCCTTATTACACGGCTTAGAAGCCAAACCCTTTGGATCTGTACTTTTTGACAAAGGCTATACATCAGTTTTCTCACAGATTCATGCTAATATTGTTTTCCATTTTCTTCGCTCTGGCCAACCGTATCATGTTAACATTGATACGTTATAGCAGCACAGTTTGTGTGCCACTACCAGTATTCCAAACAGTACTAAAAAACTAGACATGTAAAGCATGTACAGGCAGATAGAAGAGGCCGGTGTGAAGGAAAGATGAAGTGGTTTTTAAAAACTGATGAGCTCAAAACCATTGAAGCGTGGTGTATTCTAAGCCAAATATCTAAAAGCACTCTCAAGAAAAGTCAGCAGACAGAGTGCCTTCTTTAGATTTTCCAAACGGAACACCCAGAAGGCTGCAAACAGCAGAATCCCCACACAAGCGATGACGTTTTCACTACAGGGTGATGGCCAATGAACAGGAAAACTGCGCCTTGATAGGTGAGGAGGCATGCTGTGAGTGCTTGGTCCTGCAAAATTAAAAACGAAATATCACTGACATTTCCAACACTTGTAGAAGTGCAAAATAATACTGTCGCATTTCAGTATAATGCACATTATGACTACACTATCCTAGGGATGAATTCATGAGGGGCTGGTCTCCCCTCCTCAAAGTGAGAAATTTTACATAGAAATACCATGCTCAACTTAATTTTTTCAAGAATAAAGTCAAAGAAATGCGAGGTTTAAACATGTCACTGACCGATTTTTAAAGATAATGGTAACCAGGCTAATGTACTTGGAGCTATCAACACTGTCTAGCTTCAACTTCATTGCCCACCACTATGTGCAGGAGACCTTGGTGACATGTTTTGTATCAAAACTTTTTCATTCATGATTCGCTAGTATGGATGTATCACTTTGCGAATTTTGCTCGGAAACCAAAGTGTCCATATTACAGAGGTGCAACTGTACATATGATTTGTCCATTAGAGCCATGATCACATTTAGTGGGCCACCACAACTATGCAAACGTTAAACAAAATGCTGCAATGGCCTCCCTGCCAAAGATTTGAAAACCATATTCTAGCTATAAGACAACTGAGCTGCTCAATCTCATTTAATTGCAACCATTGCAGCAACAGCCTAACTGTAATCGGACTAGAGGCTTAAGAAACAATGGTGAGCCACTGCTCATAAGGGAGCATGATACAAAGTGCGTATTCAAAAGGTACAGCTGCACACGAAATCTACCACTCTTGCTTTATCCGTGGCATTTGATACATATGGTGACTACAGGAATTTTTGCTGAGCATCGAAGAAGCAAATGTTCTCTAGGGAATCACATTTTGAGCACCTATAACAGCCCGGGATGCAACAATCATATTTGCGTGTGTGTAATGAAGACCTAAAAATACAAAACTGGTATGGTGTTGTTCAGAGTGTATCTCGTCATTGTACACAGCTTGTGAAGTAGCACTCCACAATGATTGGATGCCATCGAAGACTACAACACAAAACACTCTTTTCCAACTGAAAATAAAAAATAGCTGCACCATATCCAGACCTCATTACCATTTGTCAATAAAATGAAAAAAAAACCACAGTCCCAAAAGCAAATAATGGTGATCGCCTCTCCATAATTTCGTGCAAGTCTAAAGAAACCACAACCGTCTCAACATTGGATTATTGGTTAGTTGAAAAGAGTGGTAGTAAACACGCGTGAAAATGAGACAGTAGCAATGCAAATCCCAAAATAGCAGCGTGTCAGTACGCTGTATCTGGTTTAGTCATGAAATTACTCTATTTTCAAAACTGAGCATAGTTGCAGCAGTTACACTGGCTCCTTATTCCTACTATTGTCTTTTTTTTAATTGCACAAGTAACTATGCCTGAATTTTAACGAAAATCCCTTGGGGGTCAGCAGCTCCTTACTGTCACTGTTTGCATCCCGCCTCTTTGCAAGATAACGAAACACCAGGGCTTTGTGCCAGTCCCATTCTAAAATAAATAATCACCAAACCCAAGCTTTGCTAAGGCTCTTGACATCAATGACTAAATTTGAGTAAATTCTGTGCCTAAAAGGTAGTCAGATGGTGAGATAAATAGTGAGCTGCTATTTTTGTACAAAAATTTCACTTCCGGCCTATGTCCACCAATAATTTGGACAAAAATACCTACAAGTGCTGCAGGGGGCATCTTTCTTTGCGACTTAACTCTGAACTGTTTGGTACTGCTTGTAGATTAAACTGATGCAACCTTGGAGCTCTTCATAGATTAGAACCTGTATAGAACAATGTCCAGTCAGGTGTGATACCAAACAAATCATTACGAATAAAATGTATGTCGTTCGAATTACTGACTCCAATAATGATAGGTGAGCAAGGCAATGAAGTATGTGATGCTTTGAAATTAAAGCAGCTGTTATATTTTCACAGTGACAGCACGTTTATACTGCACTCATCGAAGTTATGCCGCAACGAACCGCAGAACATAAGGCAAGAACTGACAGCCGTTGCTTTCTCGCTTTCACTCGTGTTCCAGTGACAAAGAGATTGCGCCATTGACTGAAAGCAACAGATTGGAATTCTAAATGTGGCGGCCAAATCTATGACGGCAGAATACAAGTGTGCACTTCAGATGCTTTGAGCACATTCATAAATTTGCTGCGAAGCGCACGATAAGCAAAATTGTGTTTTTTTGTGGAGAACCATGGAATTTTAGAAAAAGCGACCTGATTTTTTTTGTTAATAGCGATGCCGCAAACTTCGTTCTGCGAACATGCATGAAATTTAGAGTGGCCAAAAATGCTGCACTTATCCAAACTAAAATGACACAAATGCTTCGGAGGGCACTAAAATAACAATGCCGAAAACATACAGCCGCTTGCAAGGTGTACTTCAGTGCAGACGCAAGCAGACTTGTACTACAGAGCGCTCGTGCGGTGCTTTGCGGAATGAAGGCGAACTTATAACGCAGGCAGTGGGATTGACAGACAATGCAGGTGCTCAAGTGCTGGCGCATAGTCATATAAAACAACCCATACACTGGCAGCGCGTCGTTAAGAAAACTGCGCTAATGCTTTGCTCCATTCCGCAGCACAGTGCTTCAGCGCTCCACACAAGCCTCCTCACGTCTTTATCGTACAACGATATTTAAGACGCAAAATCTCTTACCATGACGGCGAGATGGATGTGAGACGGCAGGGATTCAAAAATATCCTTCCGGGCAGCAGTGTCCAGGTACAAATTTCTCTCCCGCTGGCCAAGGGCGCGGAAAAGCCAGCGCTTGTCTCAATTCGCTCACAACGGCGCCATACCGCCATTCGCAAACCAGAGCGAGGGGCAAGCTCAGCCGTCGTTTACGATATCCACTTCGGCGAACTCGGTTAAGCCTCCATCTTTCCTTTCTCCGTCGCGCATCGAAAAGCAGCAGCGGCAAACGCGCAGTCGCCGCTCACGATATCCGTTCCAAGAGAGGCTCCAGACAACCCGCCGCGCTCAATTCAGCGACGCAATCCGAGACGGCCCCGCTGGCGCTGCTAGGCCTAGCGCCTACGCCACTTCGGTCACAACGTTCGCACTCACGAGTCACGACTCTCTCGCCGTCTTCTGATCCTTAGCGCCGCCTGCTGTCATACCGCTATTCGCAAACCAGAGCGAGGGGCAAGCTCAGCCGTCGTTTACGATATCCACTTCGGTGAACTCGGTTAAGCATCCATCTTCCCTTTCTCCGTCGCGCATATAAAAGCAGCAGCGGCAAACGCACAGTCGCCGCTCACGATATCCATTCCATGAGAGGCTCCAGACAACCCGCCGCGCTCACTTCTGCGACGAAGTCCGAGACAGCCCCGCTGGCGCTGCTAGGCCTAGCGCCTACGCCGCTTCGGTCACAGCGTCCGCACTCACGAGTCACGACTCTCTCGCCGTCTTCTGATCCTTAGCGCCGCCTGCTTTCGATTGCATCTCGACCGAAACCAAAACTTGCTGCTTCGTTCCGGGACTAAGCGAAACAGATAAAAGTACACAGTTCAACTGGCACGTTCTTTTGAGCAGCAGCAGGAATTAGACCTCGCTCCGTCTCAGTTGCCGTACGGTGTGTTTTTCTACACCGTTCGGAAGGTTCCGAATGGCGACAACAACTCTGTTAGAGACGGCTGATGAACGATTGCGGACGTCGTTAGCACACCGTCAGTTCTAGCTGGTGTTGCTTCGGTGTTTATGATATCATGTGCACCGTTTGACCGGTGTTCTCGTCTGGCGATGCGGTGTTTTAAAGCGGACGTACACGGATAAACCTCCCATCTCGTGTCATTCGTGTTTAGTGTGTATGGGACTAGGCCTTTCCAAATACATAATCCCATCTTCCTAGCGCAGCATGCGATGAGGGCGATATGCCTGACTAACACTGAAGGAAGCGGTGGTCTTGCAGAAGGAACAGAAAGAAAGGGGCCTGCTGTAGAAGAAAGGTAACTTAGTAATACATGTTTGGGGGCTAGTTGGTGCATGTTTCCAGAAAAGAGTTGTAGCACCAAAAATGACATCACATAGCAAGCGCGACGGGACAAGCGCAACTTTCAACTCCTTATTCACTGCGAATGCGAATGAATATAAGGACAACAATCAAGAGGGGTAGCAAGAACCACACATGCCCGCGTCGGTTGTACAAAAAAAATAGAAAAAATGATACGTGAGCCACACAGGTTTCTCACCCCAGTGTATCTAGAAAAGCAGTTTCATTCTTATAAATGGTAATAGATGGGGTACTAACACAATCACTACAGTTGCTCTTGATATAAAAAGCCTCCAACAGTTCACGGGCTGTCTGGTCCTTACTTCTGTTTAAAACCTTCGTTTGTTTCAGCCTTACTGCACACTTAATCTTTCTTTCTTCTCCTCAGGCTTTACAAAGATGCGGAAAATGTTATCCAGTACCATTTTGTAAATCCCAATCTTGTTCTGCTAATCGGTCGTTAATCCAGTGGCTGGTTTGGCCGATGTACTTCTTTCCACAAGTGAGAGGAATCTGCTGGCCTACTCCCACGACACATTTAACGGAGCTGCTGGTCTGTTTTTACATCGAGTATTTTTTTTTTTTTGCCTTGTTGGGAGTAGTTTTAACTGACAAGGCAGCCAGTTCTTGTTGGGGGGGGGGGGGGGGGGGGGGAGGGGGTCCACAGGAACCTTATATTTTGCTGCCACATGCTTCAAATTGTGCTGCAGAGGATGATAACCGGTGTGCTTTTGCGTTTGGTGACCTCATCTTGATTGCCTTTTTTACTGCATTCTTTCTGCAATTTTCTCAGCAAATCTTCTGCTACTCTGCTTAAGATCGACTTTGGAAAGCCTGTTTGTTCCAACTTCCGAACCTGGGTTTGAAAGCTTTTGTCCGCTTTATGGCAACATGACAACTTGGTTTTAAAGCTTTTAAAGCCAGGTTTCGAAGTTGGAACAAGTAGGCTTTCCAAAGTTGATCTTAAGCGGAGTAGCAGAAGATTTGCTGAGAAAATTGCAGAAAGAATGCAGTAAAAAAGGCAATCAAGATGAGGTCACCAAACGCAAAAGCACACCGGTTATCATCCTCTGCAGCACAATTTGAAGCATGTGGCAGCAAAATATAAGGTTCCTGTGGTTTCTCCCCCCCCCCCCCCCCAAACAAGAACTGGCTGCCTTGTGCGTTAAATATACTCCCAACAAGGCAAAAAAAATACTCGATGTAAAAACAGACCAGCAGCTCCGTTAAATGTGTCGTGGGAGTAGGCTATCAGATTCCTCTCACTTGTGGAAAGAAGTACATCGGCCAAACCAGCCGCTGGATTAACGACCGAATAGCAGAACAAGATTGGGATTTACAAAATGGTACTGGATCACATTTTCCGCATCTTTGTAAAGCCTGAGGAGAAGAAAGAAAGATTAAGTGTGCAGCAAGGCTTAAACAAACGAAGGTTTTAAACAGAAGTAAGGACCAGACAGCCCGTGAACTGTTGGAGGCTTTTTATATCAAGAGCAACTGTAGTGATTGTGTTAGTGCCCCATTTATTACTATTTATAAGAATAAAACTGCTATTTTAGATACACAGGCGCGAGAGACCTGTGTGGCTGTTATCTTTTTTTCTATTTTTTGTACAACCCTCGCGCGCATGTGTGGTTCTTGCTACTTCTCTTGATTGTTGTCCTTATATTGATTCGCATTCGCGGTAAATAAACAGTTGGAAGTTGCGCCTGTACCGACTCGCTTGCTATGTGTTGTCATTTTCGGCGCTAGAATCCTTTTCTGGAAACATGGACCAACTAACCCGCAACAGGTATTACTCGACCTGAGCTCTTTGCAATATTTTGGTGACAGGCACGCTGACCCTGGCTTCTATTATGAGCATATTCTTCTTTACAATGCGAAACATATGCCCGCTAATATCCTAAACAGTCTTCTCTCTAATCACCCAGGGAACAATCCCCACCATAATGTTCTCTTAAGTCAGGCGGCGATTGGGATATAGTCGCAGGATCTGGCTAGGAGTTATTCCGTCCGTATCACTGATTTCATTCCTGTGTTCTTTGCAGAGTTTTGGCAATTGCTTTGTCTCTTCACAAAATTCCAAGGTATATATTAAAGGTTCTAATCCTTTCAGACTACCTCTCGGTTTTAGCCTGTCTCGAAACTTCAGGAAAGGTCCTTCGAATCATTCCCTTAGGTTTTTTTTTGTTCCACGCCATGCGAGAGAAGTTCGTCTTATCTGGGTACCTGGTCATTGGAGTTTCTATTTTAACGAAGTCGCTGATTTACGGGGAAGGTCAGCTCTCCGTGCATGTGTAATATCCCCTTCAGGCGCTGAGGCCACATATGAAGACGCGACCAAAACCTCCTAATATTTTCGCACGCAAGGCGAATTTCCGCCTTTGAATACCGCGCTCTTACCATTTTGACCCTTCCTGTCAAGTTTGAGGCGCCATCTCTTGTAGCTACAGAGAAATGTGTTTGTAAAAAAAAAAAGATTTATGCATCACGTTGTTTTTTGGCGGGACGAGTATCTTCTTTTTGCATAATATCTTCACAAATGATTGTGAATTATACAATTTAAGGCACGGGATATGTTGCTAGTGTAATGTAGAAACGGCACACCACTTTTCATCATCATATACGAAGAAAAACAGCTGCGGTGTACGTTCAGAGTGGCGCGTCCACGAATGTGGACATGGCGCCTTAATGACGAAAATATCAAAATGGCGTTTTCTCCCCACAACTCGCCGTTTTTCTGTGGACGTTTGCTACGAAATGGGCTTAGTGCTTACTGGCGTTGAAAACTATGCTTGTACAAAGAGAACGTTGACAACTTCAGCGTGGAAGCGTTATGCATGATAATAGACGATGGAGGAGCACTCCGAAGAAGTGCGGCCGACAGAGCAATGAAGACCCGCAGATGGTCGCAAAGAATCGCCATTTATCTGAGCCGCTACCGACAAACACAGCGTCCTATGGCCAGTGCTTAAAGTCAGGGAGGTCTAGGAGGGTCTTAGGGCTACTACCAATATTAAAAAAGAGATCAGAGCAGACTAGACTGTAGAACGCATGAATACGAAACAATCAACCAATTTCAGTGGCGGTCTGATCATTTTTTCCCTATAGTTTTGAAAATTTCCCTGCGATGTTTAGCAAGAATCATATTTTTTAGGAAACCCGAGAAGGAGCAAAAATTCAAATTGGCAGCACTACACAAGGGGGCATGAAAAATTTCGAGGACGCTTAAGCTTCGCCTTTAAGAGTGGAACGCGACAGCGTGTTGCAGCACTGCCAGGTGGTCCACGGAACGCCATCGCCCATTCGTCGCGACGCGTGGTCCGTTGGATAATGTAAGGAAAGGACGCCTGTCCTCACATATCTGGGTGGACACCCGAGCCGAGCCGTAAGGGGAAAATGAAATGAAAATTGCTTTTATGGAAAGGAAATGACGCCTGTGTCACGTTTCTCACTGGACACCCGGACCGCGCCGTAAGGGAAGGAAAATACATTGCGAGGAGAAGGAAGAGGGATTTTTCGCTCACGGCCGACGCCCACGACACGGGCTTTTCGGCGACACGAGCCGCGGTGGCTCAGTGGTTAGGGCGCTCGGCAGCGGATCCGGAGTTCCCGGGTTCGAACTCGACCGCGGCGGCTGAGTTTTTGTGGAGGCAAAAAGCTAAGGCGCCCGTGTGCTGTGCGATGTCAGTGCACGTTAAAGATCCCCAGGTGGTCGAAACTATTCCAGAGCCCTCCACTACGGCACATTTCTCTCTCTTCTTTCACTCCCTCCTTTATCCCTTACTTTACGGCGCGGTTCGGGTGTCCAACGATAAATGAGACAGATACTGCGCCATTTCCTTTCCCCAAAAACCAATTATTATTGTTATTAGCTCCTTAACGCTATCGCGTTAAAATGAGGAACCCGTGCCCTCACACAAAGGTGAGTTCAGAGTTGGCCGCTCAGCTCCAAGGCTTCAAAACAATAATCAGCACATTGGTAGAGGGAGGGGACAGTTTGTTTCAGGTATATGACATAAATTGAGCAGACAACGGCCTTGAAAAATGCTTTCTCATTTTTGCAAAAACCATGCGTAAAACAGGCCGCAAGATGCTCGCTGTCTCTCTCTTTCCACCTGTGCTCAGATGATTCGAGATCCCTTGGATGCAGCCGGACTTGAAGCATTACTTATATTGGACGCATCCATTGGCCCCAACTTCTAATTCCGTTAATTACACAACGGTACCGACGTGAAGGCGCCACTTCTAAAAGCCACGTTCGGTGCTCAAATTGCCGAATTTTCCTCTTCCTGTTGTCACAAAATGACTGCTTTTATGTGTTTTATAATTCATGAACTACAGAATAATTTTCTGAAGCGTACATTCTCAGAGCTCAACATTTATTCATGTCTAACGATCAGTTAGAAAAGACAAGCAAATGTAGCAGTGTTTAAGTTCATTCATCAGGTTTAAGGCACTATTTCCACAAATGTGGACGCGAATGCTTAAACATGAATAATTTTATATAATTTTTTGCACATCATTTCTGCTTAATCTACTGAGCGTCGTTTATGCAAAAAAAAAAGATTTTTCCTTTCAGAAGAATTGGCGCCTGAACGGGATATTGTCATGCAGTGGTCACTGCAGTCCGGAGAGCAGGAAGACATATATTAGGTTAAAAATAATGAGCCCTTGCCTGCACCACTAACGTAAAGCAGGCTTGATCCACTTTTAAGATAAATGAAAAAGCCAGTGGGCAATAGTATAATTTTACGACTCGTAGGTGAGGAAAATGGAAAAAAATAAGAGGGGGGGTAAAAACGCTGCATAGCGACCCATAGCCGGGAGAGCCGGCCCGGGGAGACTCCCCTGATCTCTCCTGGGACGTAGCGGAGAGGATGGATAAAATGGATAGGTTGTATGGTTGTCGGAATATGGGTATGGGGATGTGAATGGGGCCAGCGAGTCTCTTGCTCTGTTCCTTCGAATGTCTTGACTCCATTGCTGGCCTGCCTGGCCAGGACTAGGAGGGCGTCATGATTGCCCAATGGTGCGGCTCCTTTCTCGGGATGCCCGACCACCCACCAAACGCAACGGGCTTCGACCACCGGAGACAGGAGAACCAAACCCGGGGTCAGCTACCTCGGGCCCCTCCACGCAGGAAGACAGATAGTAGATGAGTCCAAAGAGGTGGACTCTCCGTTCCACTGCTGTACCACGGGTAGAGAGAAAGGAAAAGGAAAGTAAAATAAAATATATCGGAATAGTTCCAAAATAAAGTGGTGATAGGATGTGTAAAGAGGAATATAATGTAAAAAGAAAAAGAGGGGAGGGAAGGGGTGAGAGAGGGTTGACCACCATCCAGCGTCTCCACAGCCAAAGGGGGAGCCCGGCACAACCAGCGGCATTTATTTTATTTCAGTTGTTTTTCTTGTTTCTGTATCTTCATTTTTCGGTCTTCAGAAGATCCTGGCTCAGTGTGATGTTCATCCACTCGGCCAAAAGTGATCGTCGAGTCCTTGCTGTACTTGCATTCTGATAGTCTTCAGATAATTTTATTTCTTTGTTTTTCCTGGTTGGGTTGCTGAAAATATAACTAAAAAGAAGCATTATAGAAGATGAATATATACTGCAAATAGGTTAGTTATGCAAAGGTTGTTTCTAAGTATTTGGACGAAATTTAAAATTGTTACTTAATGATTTGTCTACTTTTAGAGGACAAAAAAAGGGCTTGAGGAGGGTGACCCCAGTCCGACCACCACCAACGCGACTTATGCCCCGAATAAGTCGCAATCCGCAGTGTGGCTGAAGACATGAGTGAAAATTCGGCTGTTCTTATTCTTCTATGCAGCTTTCAGTTGACTATTTGGGCCCATAGGCTGTGTCCGGGCAAGAGCCCTGGCTGGCAAGGCCATAGGGCAAAGTTGGAGTCTCAGATTATGTGAACGATTCCTGATAGTGTCCAGAGGGCCTGACTCCAGCCACTGACGCCCAAGGTGGCTGTCAGCCGTGGCAAGTGGGTCATAGATGTTCGCAAGAGCCACCAGTTGTGAGGTGGCTGCCAGCCGTGCCAAGTGAGATATACACTCACTCGCCTCCATTGGGAGCAACTGAGTGAGACTCCATTTTCTTTCTGGGAGGTCCACGTTGCCATTTATACAGGTTTCCGACGGGCGCGAAGCCAAGGCTCGTCTAAATGCCTGCGATGCAGAATCGCGACACATCGGAACGGCCGAAGACGGTGGTGGTCCCGCCTAGATCACCCTCTGTCAATAGCCACAAAATAAATTCCTCTTTTTTTATTTGTATATAAAAGATGAAAGTGTAAAGTGCCAAATGAATTATACAGTTCAAAGTTTGTTTTGATTCTATTAATGTAGAGATTTATGGGGGATAAAGGCGTTGCTAATTTGGATTATTGCAGCATTTAGCTATAATAATATTATCTTTTATTACTTAAATACTATCAATAAGATTGTGTAAGCTAATAAAATATTTTGTGGTTGAAAATGAAAAGTTAGCTAAGTATATGTGAAGAGCTGTGTGGGCATCATGAGTGCGAGTGAACCTCACCCGCCACTCTTGGAATGAGAGTCACCCATGATACTCCACACCAAATTTGCTCTATATTAGTAAAGGAGTTTTGATATAATGGGAAAGATGATAGCAAAAGAAAAGAGTAATTAGCGAAAAAATTTTATAAACAAAATTCTTTATTTGGGCTGACTTGCGCAGACAATCGACTGAACCACTGAATCATTCGCACTCTTAGCCGAAGGATCAAGAACGTCTAGGGCAAACGTAACTATATCTTCCCAGTGGCAACAAACCCACCCCGCGATTGCGCCTAGGATCGTCTGCGTGCCTGTCACCCAAAGAACTGTCGCCCCATTCCATGGCGATGGCCTTGACAATGTTGAAGTCTGGGTCCAACCCAATGGATGGGTAGCTCGACATTACCGGTGAACACCCGACCAATGCCTGTAGAATGTTTACTTCTCTTTGGATGCAACATCAATATACTAGTTCAAGAATCATGAGTTTTCGCTGACGTCATAGAAGACGTGCAAGAGTGAACTGGTACGCACGTACGCGAACCAGCACCGGCGACACCATGCTGAAGATCTGCTCCAGGCCCGTATCCAGGGCCCTGCCAGGGGCGTCAGAAGCTTTGTCGAGGGCGTGCTGCGTCTGAGTTCTCGCGCTGATCCTCGGGCTACTGAAGAGAAGAAGGTGCGGGCTATGATGTCGGGCGCACGGAATGACGTCTTTGGCGCCTTCATACTCAACCCCCCGACGACTAGAGCAGCCGGATTCGCCGCCGAAGCGACTAACATCGAGCGCGCATTGGCCATATTCGTGAAATAATCCGCGAAATATTTCGCTAGGAGCTGCAAAGGTTCTTCTGAGCATCTGAGTAGCCTCCATCTGTCTCCATCGCGACGGCTGTTCAGGAAGAACTGCGACACGCGCTTGCACGAGAAGTCATCTCAATTGTGTCTACAGCCGAACAACCATCTGTTAGCGATGCCGCCGCCGTCCGTCATCTGCCTCCTGTCTATCGCCAGCATCAGCGCGCTGCCGATTCCGGCCCTCGACGCTTTGAGTTTCTGCCGCAGTGTGATGCACGCTCGCAGCTGCTGTTACGCAGTAACAGGGAATTCTGAAGTACTTAAGACCGGAGGCCGTTGTGTTTCCACTGCAGTGAGCTTATCCGCATGTACCACAGCTGTCCGTAGCGAGTACTAGGACTTAGAGGTTTCAACCGAGCTTATATCCGTGCCCCCGTTGCAGAGCCCGGAAATATCTAGGACTATCTTCGACGTTCATCATCTCAGGTGCCAGTTCCACATCACGCATTCCGGTCGCCGTCACCACTCCGCCCAGGATGCCCTCCTTGCGAGTCTCGCCGGGCGAGACCGCCGTATTCAAGAATGAAACTTAAGTTCTAACCTAAGTTTCTTAATTAAGTTCTGACTAGAGAATAAGTGGCGAAGAAAGTTTCAAAAAACGGAACTTTAGCAAAACTTGTGAAAGTAGCGCTTTTAGATGTAAGTTGACACCATGGGAACGAGTCTAAGGAAAGATTTCTGTATATCTAATAAATTCATGAACAAATAAAAAACAGAAGCGCTAAAACACCACTTCTAATACATAGTACAGGTCTCAAGTAAGGTTTTAACAGCAAAAAGTTTTTTGGCTAGCATTGGAGAACTATTATTATTTGTCTGGCCACAAAGAAAGACGTCACTATAGTAGCGCGCGTAGTACTGCTTCTGTTGACGTCGTAGTCTTCTCGCTCGCGCGCAGAAAAAGAAGAAAGCTGAAGAAATGCTGGGAGAACCTAAGAAGTAAGTGGCGAAAGGGGAAAACGGGCGACACCCGGGACATGTTTAAGACGGGAAGTGCTTTTTTCTTTCATCCTTGATTTTTTTTTTTTGCTGACGAATTCAGAGGTTCTTTCTCAGATTACAGAACTGTTCCGATTGGTTGCTGCGTGCATTTTCTGACTAGCTTCCCACTCCCCCTCCCCCCCTCCGAAAAAAAAGTACAAAGAATGTTTACGACATTCGAATCGGAGCGAAAGCACGAATTTGTGCTACGTAGAAGACGACGGTAAGCAGGCAGTGCCGCGGGACGGAGCAGATAAAAGTCGATGAAGACCCGACGCTCTCTAATGCACGGCGCGAAAATGTGGTGCAATTTAACGCGAGGTGTGTTCACGCCGACGGTGGCGTAGTGGTCTCTCTCAGCGGGCGTAAAAGATCTGTTCGCGCAGCCGACGGTTCGACTCCCTTTCGTTGATATTGATTGAATTTTCTTTTTCATGGTTTGACCTGAAACTCTGCTCTAGGCAGAGACTCCGGAACTTTTTTTCGAGTGGGGGGGTCCAGGTTGTCGAGTTTTCAGTTTATTCTACGCTTTCATTGAATTTTTTCAATTTTCATTATTTTTTGTTTATATTAGCAGACAAGGTAAAGTAATTATGAGGGGCCCGTTCGACAAACTTATGAAGGGAGCCGGCAGTCACCGAAACCAAGGTACATAGGGGAACGTTATTTTATTTTTATTTTTTTATGTGTTGTACTTATCAGTGGGATAATATTACTTAGATTAATAAACCGCTTAAAGAAAATTACTTATAAAGCAGCAGAAAAAACAACCATGCCGCCGGTAGGATCCGAACCAACGACCTCCGAATATCGCGTCCGGTGCTCTTGCCAACTGAGCTACGGCGACGGCTGTTACGCCTGCTGCTCTCGTGAGTATTTATGTTTATTTGTGTACGCGAACCTTGAGAGTGTTCACCAGCGCCACCCTCGACCATTGCGGCGGACGTAGCAGGTCCTGTAATACCGCGAGCGTGACGTGGAACGTCATCTAATGGCGAGGGCGGAAACTGGGCGAGAGCCCTCTTAAGCAACCTGTGACATCAAGACTGCCAGAACCGAGACCCTCGTTAAGCTATTAGCAGACAAGGTAAAGTAATACCCCTGCCACACGGCAAAAATAATGTCATTCCCATCGAATGACATTTGTTCGACTTAATGTCATTTATTCTGAGTGCTGCTACACGACCAAAAGTAATGCCATTTGCAAATGATGGCGATTGCGATGGAGAAAAAGTGCAGCATAAAAACATTTCGATCTATGCTTCAATATGTGTCGAAAAGTATTGTTTTGCGAATGGAAACCGATTTCAAAATTTTAATCCTCGTTTCAGTAACGCGTTGATCACTGCTATCCACCAGGAGTCCAAGCCGAGCCAAAGTTCAGCCAGCGGCGGCAGACAAATGGCGGACGTCACTACGTCGCTTTGTGCAATGGATTCGCGGCAGCGGAATGCGATCGCTGCGAGTCTATGCTTGCGAGCACAAAGACACAGCAGGCTGGCCCTGTTCAAAGGCAGATTAGCGGATCCAGCAAGAATAAATAACAAACAACTCCGAGCGCACAACTACCGCAGCAATTGACACTGCCAGCACTCCGGACTCCGGCAACACAACGCACGCGCCTGCCGCTGGCTCATGGGCTGGCTACGGCTGGCTTTGGGCCACGCTACACAAAAAAGCCAAAAAACATGCCTGCTCGTCCAGTCCGGTTGGCTGGTAGCGAGAGTGACAGTTTTATTTTTCTGGTTCTATTCGGCATTATTATATAAATAAATGAACGACCACAGAATTATACGGGCGTTGAAATATTATAATGGTTGTGTCGCGTTTGAAATTTATGTTCGGTGCATATTCTCACCAAGTCTCTGGTGTCGAGGGAACACATTAGCTCGGAGTTTGCTGGCGAATGAGTTCCCCAAACTCATTCGATACCTAATGTCGTTTTCATCGAATGTCAATATATTTTCTCGTGTGGCAGCAAACTAATGTCGTTTTGAACGAATGTCACTCGATGGAAATGACATTAAATTTGCCGTGTGGCAGGGGTATAAATGAGGAGCCCGTTCGACAAACTTATGAAGGGAGCCGACAATCACCGAAACGAAGGTGCATAGGGGAACGTTATTTTTTAATTTTTTTATGTGTTGTGCTTATCAGTGCGATAATATTACTTCGATTAATAAATCGCTTAAAGAAAATTACTTATAAAGCAGCAGAAAAAACAACCATGCCGCCGGTGGGATCCGAACCCACGACCTCCGAATATCGCGTCCGGTGCTCTTGCCAACTGAGCTACGGCGACGGCTGCCCAATCTGCTGCTCTCGTGGGTATTTATGTTTATTTGGTGTACGTGAACCTTGAGAGTGTTCACCAGCGCCACCCTCGACCATAGCGGCGGACGTAGCACGTCCTGTAATACCGCGAGCGTGACGTGGAACGTCATCTAACGGCGAGGGCGGAAACTGTGCGAGAGCCCTCTTAAGCAACCTGTGGCATCAAGACTGCCAGAACCGAGACCCTTGTTAAGCTATTAGCAGACAAGGTAAAGTAAATGAGGAGCCCGTTTGACAAACTTATGAAGGGAGCCGACAATCACCGAAACGAAGGTGCATAGGGGAACGTTATTTTTTTAATTTTTTTATGTGTTGTGCTTATCAGTGCGATAATATTACTTCGATTAATAAATCGCTTAAAGAAAATTACTTACAAAGCAGCAGAAAAAACAACCATGCCGCCGGTGGGATCCGAACCCACGACCTCCGAATATCGCGTCCGGTGCTCTTACCAACTGAGCTACGGCGACGGCTGCCCAATCTGCTGCTCTCGTGGGTATTTATGTTTATTTGGTGTACGTGAACCTTGAGAGTGTTCACCAGCGCCACCCTCGACCATAGCAGCGGACGTAGCACGTCCTGTAATACCGCGAGCGTGACGTGGAACGTCATCTAACGGCGAGGGCGGAAACTGTGCGAGAGCCCTCTTAAGCAACCTGTGGCATCAAGACTGCCAGAACCGAGACCCTTGTTAAGCTATTAGCAGACAAGGTAAAGTAAATGAGGAGCCCGTTTGACAAACTTATGAAGGGAGCCGACAATCACCGAAACGAAGGTGCATAGGGGAACGTTATTTTTTTAATTTTTATGTGTTGTGCTTATCAGTGCGATAATATTACTTCGATTAATAAATCGCTTAAAGAAAATTACTTACAAAGCAGCAGAAAAAACAACCATGCCGCCGGTGGGATCCGAACCCACGACCTCCGAATATCGCGTCCGGTGCTCTTACCAACTGAGCTACGGCGACGGCTGCCCAATCTGCTGCTCTCGTGGGTATTTATGTTTATTTGGTGTACGCGAACCTTGAGAGTGTTCACCAGCGCCACCCTCGACCATAGCGGCGGACGTAGCACGTCCTGTAATACCGCGAGCGTGACGTGGAACATCATCTAACGGTGAGGGCGGAAACTGTGCGAGAGCCCTCTTAAGCAACCTGTGGCATCAAGACTGCCGGAACCGAGACCCTTGTTAAGCTATTAGCAGACAAGGTAAAGTAAATGAGGGGCCCGTTTGACAAACTTATGAAGGGAGCCGACAGTCACCGAAACCGAGGTGCACAGGGGAACGTTATTTTTTAATTATTTTTTATGTGTTGTGCTTATCAGTGGGATAATATTACTTAGATTAATAAATCGCTTAAAGAAAATTTCTTACAAAGCAGCAGAAAAAACAACCATGCCGCCGGTGGGATCCGAACCCACGACCTCCGAATATCGCGTCCGGTGCTCTCACCAACGGAGCTATGGCGACGGCTGTCCATTCTGCTGCTCTCGTGGGTATTATATATATATATATATATATATATATATAAAGTTTGTCAATACTATTTCAATGCTGGTAATCATGGCCATGACCAAAGCTCAGTCAATTAACAGTTTCTGTTGGGACATGATTGGTTTAGTTTACTGAAATTAAGCATTTTAAGGCTGGCTATGGAGCCAGTGAGCTGAGCTCCACTTTGGTTTACATTATTAACGCCCTAAAATTGAAAAGAAGTTAACATGGGAGGGGGGGGTCTGCCCTCTCTGGATAAAGGTTGGGGGGGGGGGGGGGGGGACCGCCGCTCGTTGCCCCGCCTGTTCTGCAGTCCCTGGCTGAAGGTGAAAACTAGGCACACGGCAATCAAAGCAGGAGGTAGAGAAACTTTCGCTTCAAAAGTGAAATGCAGTCTGATGGCGAAACGCAAAAGGCGCCCCTGTGCTGTTGTGAGATGCCAGTGCACGTTGAAGATCCCCAGGTGGTGGAAAATTATTCGTCAGACCTGCAGTCCTGCACTACAGCACCTCTTCCTTTTTTCAATCCCTCCTTTATCCCTTCCCTTAGGCACAGTTAGAATATCCATGGAGATATGTGAGACAGTTACTGCGTCCTTTTCTTTCCTCAAAATCAGTTTTCAGTCCACCTATGCATTTCCAGAGTTACCATGAAGGCTAAAGTCGTCTATTAATAACGCTGTGCGACGGCATGGAAGCTTACAACCTATGTGACGAGCTGTTTCGCGTCTACGTAATGCTTTACAGTGGTCAGCACGATAGCATAAAAATCTAAACAGGTCCATTAACGAATTTCCTCTTCCCATTCAGTTTCATCATCACCATCATGAACCTGACTATCCCAACTGCAGGGCAAAGGCCTCTCCCATGTCTCTCCAATTGACCCAGTCTTTTGACAGCTGCACCCACCCGATGCCTGCAAACTTCATAACCTCATCTGCCCACCCAAGTTTCTGCCGAACACTGCTACACTTGCCTTCTCTTGGAGTCCACTCCATTACTCTTAAGGACCAGCGGTATCTTGCCTTCGCACTACATGCCCTGCCCAAGCCCGTTTCTTCCTCATGATTTCGGCTGGGATGTCATTAAACTGCGTTTGTTCCCTCGCCCACTCTGCCCGCTTCTGGTCTCCTGACATTGCACCTACCATTTTGCTTTCCGTCGCTCGCTGTGTTGTCCTTAACTTAAGCTGAACCCTTTTCGTTAGCCTCCTCTTTTCTCTTCAGAGACAGTGGTACACTTCTATTCATGATCTGAGAAAACCTGCCATATGCACTCCATCCCATTCTTATCCTTCTATTATTCCCGTCTCATGATTCGAATCAGCTGTCACTAGCTGCTCTAAGTGAACCTATTCCTTTGCCACTTCCAGCACCTAGCTACCAAATGTGAACTGTGAGGTGCATGAACAGGTACTGCCTGGAACAGGATCAGTATCGTATAAAGTGGCCATTAAAGCTCTGGTAGCCAAAAGCTTGACATACATTCCGAAAAGGATTCTTCAGACGAACCTGGACGAAGGTCTTGTTACGAAAGGTTTTCTTGGCGTCACGTCTAGAACGAAATCTAGTGCCATCGCTGTGTGGCACCTGACTTTGGCTGCTGTCGAGCGTCTGCAAATGCTCAAGTGCACATCGAAGACAAGCGAGATCTCGGTGCCGGTCCAGGTGTACCTAGTAGAATGTCCGGACCAACAACGTTGTGTTGTTTACAACTTCGACGTTGCCGAAGCCCAGATGACTCTCCAGGGTGAGTTGTACTGTCCAACCCACCGTGTCATCCAAGCGCGGTATATTGGAAATTGGCGTTCGTGCATCGTCACACAACAGGGCTTACCAACTCTCCCAGAACGACTTTACTACTATGGCTGTATTCTGCGGCCTCGCCCTTACAAACCGAGTGCTGTCTATTGCTACAGCTCTTTTAGACCTGGCCACATGCACCGGTCATGCCCTTTTGCAACGCAAGATGAGGCTCGGCCACAAGGCACACGGTCTTACAGGTGCGCACTTTGCAAAAATCACGACCACTAGATCACCTCTCCAACTTGCCCAGCAAAACACAAACCAACTGAGAAGGTTTAGCGTGGGATCCGTAAGCTAGTTTCTACGAATGAAAACAGAGCCCCGATAGAGACATCCAACAGGTTTGCGGCTCTTCAGTGGGATGAAGACGACTGGCCGGAGTTTTCTGAACCCAATCCACCTGAAGCCCCTGCCCAACAGTAGTACAGTGATAAAGTGCGCAAGGATCGACGTCGCCTTCAAGCTACGCAAAAACACAGCATACTGGAACCTCGGCGTGAGGACATGGCAGCAGTTGACGACCAAATTGCACGCCTTTTAGCCGAGGTCTCTAAGCTACGGCAACGCCGTGAACTGCTTGCTCTCCGTAGACAACCAGTGGAATCCCATTCCACGTCAATAAATGCTGCAGTGCCTTCGACTACGTCCAGCCCTCATGCGTTTTTCGCAGATTCTACCAGGCATTATGGAGCACTGCAGGATAAATCAACAACATCGCTTGTCCTATTTATGGTAAACCAGTTATCTAACCTGACACCGGTTCTACTACAACGCTTTCAAGCCTAATCGAAAATGGCGAGTGCACGTTGTTGTGGTGTGCTCCAGAGGAACTGCAGAGGCATCTCCACAAAGCTGGGAGAGCTCAAATCTCGACTTCGCATGAACAAGCTCCAGGTGTGGGCCCTGCTACTGCAGGAGACCAATGCCTTGCCATCCATTCCGGGCTTTAATGGGTACATGTCTCCTTCAATGGACGGCCGTCGTGTGAACACTGCTGCTCCTCCGGGAAAGGCGGAGGTGTACGTTGACGCGCGTTTTCCTCAAGTTCGCCCTTCTCTAGAAAACTGGTGCACCTCATATGGAGAGATAGTCGCAGTTGCAGTGAAGCTTCCCAAGGCAACTGTTGTGGTCGTGTCATACTATGTAAGATCCGCCGGTGGAGCTCCCTCCCGCATTATTCTGGGGTGGTTATTAACTCTACGACGACAGCACCCAGGGAGGCCAATTTTAGTCGGTGGTGACTTTAAAGCCCCTCATCCGGACTGGGGGTACCACACTTCAAGCCCCAATAGTAGGCGTGTGCGGGACGCATTCGCGGATGCGCTGTTTGGTTTACTCAACCATCCAGATTCAGCATTGCGGACTGCGCCATGCTCGCAGTCAAACATATGCTCCGGAACATACGTGGTGGTCAGGACCTGAGACTCCCTCGTGGCAGCTGGAGCCAGACTGCTGGGGTAGTGACCACAATCTTATCCTCATCGGTCTCCATCCATCATGGGCCCGCCGATTACGCCGTAGGTGTTCTGTGGTCGATTGGGACACGTTTCGCACCACCGTCGAAGATCTCTCTGCAATCATCTTCATTACTTGGGGACTGCATACAAACTGCGCTGAATAAGGCTACTGCTGTCACCTGGACGGACGTGAATCGCCCGGCGCCGCATGTGGGTCTGCTTAACCTGTGGGCTGCTCGCCGACAAGCGCAGATGGCAGCTTCCCGAGACTCGACTTCCGCGCAAGCACGGAGAAGGCTGAATTACTTACTGCCAAGGCTCGCAGATATGAACGCGACCTCTCGCGACGGCAGAGGCGTGCGTGGTGTGAGCAGTTCTCGACAAAGTCATCGAATGCTGCTCTCTGGCGAACGTTTCGTGCAATGGAACATGATTCCCGTCGTACTGACGAAGCGGCCACAGCATGCTTCGCAGCTATCTTAACTCCGCATGATTTCGCCAGAGAGGCAGCGTGGAAGTTTTCCCCAAGTGTGATGTGTTGCCTCCAAGGGTCATAGGAGCCCCCTTGGCTGCCATTCCAGCATATATCGATAAGCCCCCATCTACAGACGATGCCGAGGGATTTGTAAGCCCATTTTCAATGCCCTAGTTGCTTGCAGCAATAGACGCGGCCCGTCAGAAGCCTGCGCCTGGTCCGTACTCCATTCCGAACGAGGTTTACAAGAACTTAAGTTCCGATGTACTGCCTCAACTCCTCGCCACCATAAACATGGTATGGATAGAAGGCGTCGTACCAGAAACCTGGAAATCGGCTTTTGTTATCCCCATACCAAAGCCGGGGAAGCCGTCGAGAGACGTCGGAAATTTCCGGCCTATATCGCTTACGCCAACATTATGCAAGCTTACCGAAAAAATGCTTGCCACACGACTGTCGTGGTGGCTTGAGCACCACGGTTTCTACCATCCCGCCCTAATTGGCTTTCGTACGTCCATTGGTACAGAAGACGGACTGGCTGTGTTGGCGTCAGCAGTTCTGGCCTCAACTCGCAGCCACAATGTACTTACTGTACTGACCATGGGCATTGAGAAGGCGTACGATAATATCACTCAAGCTGCCATCCTGGAATCACTTGACATGCTGCAGTTTCTCGTTACAGTGCGCAATTTTGTTAAATCCTTCCTTGAAGGCCGACACTTCGCCATACGCCTCAGTGGTGAGGCCGTCGCATCATTTGTGCCTCTTCGCGGCGTTCCCTAGGAATCGGTGTTATCGCCAACGTTATTTAATATTGCTTTTATCCCCCTTGCTTGACGCTTACATGATGTCTCTGAGATTAAGTTCTTATTGTATGCTAATGACATAACGGTGTAGAGCACTCACAACGACCTGATGGCTCGAGCAGCAGGCCTACAATCAGCCATAGATATTACGTGGACTTTTACTTCTTCAATTTGTCTGCAGCTTTCAGTGAGCAAAACACCGTTCGTGTCAGTCGCCAACCGCTGGGGGCGCCGTAAACTTGCTACAACACCAATTCATCTCCATCTATCCGGAACTCCTATTCAAGAAAGTTCTACCGTAAAAATCTTGGGCTTGGCAATGCACGAGTCAGGAACAGGTACTTCTTGGCTTTCTCGGGCTAAAAAGCAAGCAATTCAGGCGTTGGGTCTGATTAGACGCATTGCTCCTAAAACAGGCGGAGCCCGCTCTCATGTTGCATGACAGTTGGTGCGGGCGGTTGTGCAACCGCGGCTCGTTTACCAAGCCCAATTCAATTATTTGACGTGGGCTCAATGGGATCGTCTAGAAGCTGTTAATTGAGAGGCAATGATGGTAATTACTTGCCTTCCTCGCATTACTCTGAGCGTGGCGCTCCAAGGACATGTGCAGCTGAATACACTAGATGAGCTGATGCAGCAACAACGCGATGCTCGCCGCCTAAGGTCAAACCTTACAAACACAACGTGTGTACCCAGGGCATATGCTTCATCGCACTCCATTCTAGAGCCGCCCCCGCCAGTTCTTACTCCCTGGGGTTTTGTGCAGCTAAGCGACAACAAACCAACTGATATACGTAGGCCATCATCTACCCGCGCGGCGTCGTCGTTTCGCGACCGAATTACAGAGCAAGACGCCAATCTGCCGCATGGCTCCATCGTTATGTACGTTGAAGCAAGTATCCAGGCCTGCGAAAAAAGGCAGTTTACTGCGGCACGCATAGGCAGTCGCTGGCCGAACGGGAGCTAGCAGCTCGCCTAAATGATATTTCTTCTGAGAGGGCAGAGAAGTGTAAAGAGCACCGGCTGCGGATGCGACTTTTACGAGAAAACCATCGCGACAACCTTGCAAAGCGAGCGGCAATCCATAAGCTTGAGATGGAAAATCTTAAACTTAAGAATGATGTGAAGCGGTCCAAAAAGATACTCTTGGAGCTGCAAATAAATGCAGTTAAGGGGCAACTTTGAGGAAGGTGTGTTAGGGGTGATGTTGGAGGTGGGGCAGGGGGACGTAATCTGGAGAATGAAGGCACAGCAACTGTGGCCAGGCCGCCTGAGGGAAGGGACGAAGGGGGGGGGGGGAAAGGGTGTACAAATAAGCAGCCAGATGAAGTCAATATAATGCCAGACTCTGCGGTGTTCTTTAAAGTGCACAGACATCGCATGGAACACAGGAGTCTGTGCTTTGCCCCTTTACGAATGCAGCTGCCACAGCCAAGAGGCTAGTACCATAGCCCCTGAGCCATCGCAGCAGGTGAAAAATTTGTAACCTTTTATAGAAGCTCTGAAAGGGGCTCTATTAAAGTTGCGATATGCCTGGGACGTTAGAGCATGGCAATTCACGAATATTGTGTAGCAAGAATTTTTTTAATGCGCTTTGTAGCAGCTGAGCTCTCTGCAGCCGAAATTTGAATTCTCTCCTCTCATCACACTTTGCACGCTGGAAGGTCGGCGCTCCTCCACCGGCCACATCTCCAGGGTGCGAAGCTTATTGACCCACCAGAGCTACGCGGCTTACTGGCCGCGGCCATAGTAGCTGCCGGACGTTTGAAACAATGTAACCAGTAGCCAGCTCTCAACTTGTATATGCACGTCTGAGCTACGGAGAAGGGTGCGAGCATGAAAAAGTCGCCGGGAACGGCTCGCGAACTTTGGCGCGTGATTGTCGGTTCTCTTCACCGTGTAGAGGTGTATTACTTGGATCGGGTGTTCATGACAACCCAATGCAGTGATTGAAAGAGTTGATGTGCTCTCCTCGGAAGGCGTTTCACAGCGCCTTTAAGTCTTGCTTGAATTCCAACCTCATCCAGATTCCCTTAGTTGCTTATTACTACAGAATGTTTCTGGTGTTTAGGATAGTCAAGCTGCCGCGTTGCGTCAGTAGTTATGGCGCTCGGCTGCTGACGCGGAAGCCGTAGGTTCGATCCCAGCCGTTGCGGTTGAGTTTTGGTGGAAGCGAAATTCTAGAGGTTTGTGTACCGTGTGATGTCAGAGCACGTTAAAGAACCCTAAGGGGTTGATATTTACGGAACCGTTCACTACTGCGTAACTCACAACCCGAATGAGTTTGAGACATTAAACCCCCTTAAAGATAGCCGGTAGTTTTATGCACTTTGTAGTATGGTTTTATGCAGGGTAAAAACGTGCAGATTCTGTTTTACCTGCCACATGGTTGTGCAGTATTGTTTTAGTAATGGGTTCTATTTGAACCAAATGTTTCGTCGCTCTTTTTATTCAGTAGAGAAGAAGAGCGCGGCACTCCTGCCATGAGTTATTTTGTGAGGACATAACTGCCACTTTGAGGCCGACTTGGCACTTTCTACGGGGTTAACTGCATTTTTTGAACCGTCCTGTGGTCTAGCCACTTCTTTCCCGGAACCACGGCACTGGACTAAAAGCTGGTTGAAAAAGCGCCTCTGCTGCATTTCCTGTTTGATGTTTTGAAGTGTACTTAGTGCTATTTTTTCTAATTCCCAGATTTCCTGCATGTGTAAATGAATGCTGTGTTTTTAAATCTACTTTTCTTCCTGTGTTTGCTACCGTCATTTTCCAGCAATGTTTTTTTTTTCATTATTTTTTGCATATCTCATAGGTTTCTTTAGAGATTTGCACCATGTATGATAATCTGCTGAATCTAATGTAAAGTCATACCATGCTAATATGATCCCTATTTAAAGGGGAAGTTTTTCTGGTACCAAACTTTTCGATTGTAATTATTCGTCATTCAAATGCAATGCCTATGTCCAGACAATGGGCAGGATGAAAATACATATAGCCTATTGGGACATATGTATTTTTGTCTTGTTATTATAGACAGCGATGACAACCAAATCCTAAGTGCCTCTACCAGATGTTCTACCCCTTGTATTTTGATATTGAGAGTTTTAAAGCTCCTGGCGATTACAGTAACGCTCCCGTGTTTCCCAATTTCCACCTGCCACTATAGCAGGCTGCAGCGTTAAAGCTTTTTTAAAAGAATATTTGCTTCTTTTTCTTCACGATTCATACCCACAGCGGCCCTAGTGTTGGCCGCTGTGGGTATTGCATAAATAAGCAAATAAAATGCAGCAGCAAGTGCAGACGGGGTTTTTTCATCATTTTGTAACAGTGCAATTTACAAAACTTCCTTCAATTGTGGAAACAGTGTTCATCAAACTATGACATAAGCTGAACAAATTTTAAGAGAACCTATAAACTCTCAAACTGCTCCAAAGAGAAATGAGTGGGATGGTTTTCCAAGGAGGAGGATGAGAAAAGGCAGGGAGGTTAACCAGACGAATAGCCGGTTTGCTACCCCTCACGGGGGAAAGGAGTGAGGGGAGAAAAAGGTGAAGGAGAAAAGACAGTTGCAGGAAATTAAATTCACTGTGAAGAGTCACAGCGTTCAGTAAAGTCAGCGTATCGTGCAGGCTATAAGACTTCAAAAAGCGGAGCAGTGCCTTGGAGGCCTTCACCGCTGACGACCGCCGCGGCTAGCGGCCGAGAATCTTCGTTTCCGTCAGTGGGCGCAGGTCTAGATGCTCCAGTGCACGGCAGAGAGACTGTCTTTCGGCGCTGTAGGCCGGGCATTTACAAAGAATGTGGGCAATAGTCTCATCACACCATTAGATGGCACATGCAAGGCTGTCAGCCATATCTATTAAGAAGGAGTAGTGCTTGGTGAAAGCTGCAACAAGCCACAGGTGGCACAACAAAGTTGCTTCACGTCGTGGTAGGCCGTATGGAAGCCGAAGCTTCAGATCTGGGTGTAAGGTTTTTAAACGCGAATGCGAGAATTGGCCTGAATTCCACGCGGCAAGCGTGATGTCCCGCGATAGTGGTCTAAGCCTACACGCTGCTTCGGCTCTCGAGAGGGGGATGGACACACAATCACCCTCATGGTAAGCAGTTCACGCGGCCTCGTCCGCGCGCTGGTTGCCTGCGATGCCGCTGTGTCATGGCAGCCATTGGTAAACAATATCGTGCCCTTTGTTGATGGCTGTGTGGTGGAGCTCTCGTATTTCGGCGACAAGTTTTTTATGGGATCCATGACGAAGAGCAGATTGTAACGCTTGGAGGGCTGCCTTGGAATCAGTAAAAACAGACCATTGCTGGGGTGTTTTTTCACTGATATGCCACTTGAGAGGTTCATTGATTACCATTGCCAACATTACTGGCCCCATATTGCCAGCCTTCACCGAGGACAACCGCGTCATTTCCCCATTCTTATTTCTATGTTGACCAGTTCAGTCTTGCACTGGCATCTGTTAGTTATCCTTATGAGCTTGGTTTGTAGAGCAACGGCCCTAACGGGCCACAGTCATAGGTTTGGTTCTTGTACCGGGATGAATTTATGCTTCGGTTGGCCGTTAGAAAGACAGAACAATGTCCTTTTCACACTTCGGTACCTTTGGCCACAACGTATGCAATTTTGTGTGATACAAAGCTTTGGACTGGCATTTTCTCATATCCGTTACATAGAAGCTGTACGTCCGGAAGGTCACTTGAAATTAGGGGCTTGAGCTAGTGGCTTGCAAAAACCGCTTCTGTGTCTAACCTTCTAATTTTCCGGCACCACTCATGAATGTGAACAGTGAGTAGGTTTTTCTAAGCTTGCCTGACAATCTGGTGATCTCATGTTGCTGGCACAGGTGTTTTTAAACATCAACATCTTGGCTCCAAATCTGCGTTCTTCCAGATGACATTGAAACTTGAAGGAATCTTGAAGGCAGCTGTGTGCACAGTGAGTGACATGATTCGCCATATCTTCGTCATAACTTATCCGTGCTTTGTCCAACAATTTACATACTCAAGAGCACGACAAAACTTTCTGTGATCAGCTATTGCAGTAGAAGTGAAGGAATGCAGTCACTGACCAGAATTTTTTGTAGCTGTGTGGCTGTGTGTAGGCGCATGCTAATCAGCTATTTCTTCCTTACTTGAAATCCATATATATGTTCATAGAGGGTTTTGCTGAGCAATTTGAATGAAATTTTCATTTATTAGAAGCAGAAAGAATTATGGTACATACGTAGTAATATGCCGCCGAGGCTGTAAAAGTCTGAAGCCTTTAACCGGACTCTCAGTGGATCATTTACAAATGTACAGCCACAAGCAAGTAAGTAATTAGGTGGTTTATTAAAATATTATAAATAATAAAAAGAAAGAAAAAGATTTTTGCTAGCCTACCATCGATCCTGAAGCACCTGAGTTGGGCCAGCTGAAATAAAGGATAGCAGGCCGAATGGAGAAATGAAATGAAAGAGGTGTAATGCAGGAAGAGAGGATAGGGGGAGAGGTAATGTACACAAAAACTATTTACACAATAATAAATATGTACAGGTTGCGCGCGTGATTAGTTCATTGTGAAGCAATAAAAACGCGCACAGCACAATGTTCACTACAGCTGGAGTGGGGCGCCCAGCTGTTGGTCGTCCAAGGTAGCACTCACTGAGCATTCGGTCACTGCGCGTAAGTACCTGGCCGACACAACAACATATAAATAAACAAAAACTGTTGTAGTGTAACAGTGCATGGAAAAATCCGTGAAATATGATACAGAACAATATCATACATTATGATACAGATATATGGTACAGAAAATGATACAGTACAGTTTCAGCACAACACTACTAATATTATGAAAGCAAAAATTCACAGGTGCACGAGAAACAGTTTTTTAGCAATTAATAAGGGCAAAAATTCAAGAACCGGAGAGGTGTACAATGCGTATGGCGTACTATTCATGTCGCCGCATGGTAAACAACTCCAGTTGGTCTAAATTATTCCCAAGCCTTCTAATGCAGCCTCTTTTATAACTCATGTCATTTCAGGGCATTGAACGCCGCAATTGAAAATTTTTCTACCACTTTAAAAAAAATATTTGAAACATCATGCGCAATGCAACAAGAAGCAATCTTCTATGGGTAATGGGGAACTCTTGAAGGGAAGGCTAAGGTGTAGATTTTTATGTAGAAACAAGGCAAGGAAAAAGATAGTTGTCCTTCACACATCACTTCTACAAGCTGTATGCCTAGAATGATGATGCCCCTCAGTGAAAGTACTGAGCAATGATCCTGTCTCTGGTTCCAAACTACTTGCCGAATCCACTAGTGGCACTGCGGCTGGTGGCTGGGCTGCTCCAGAGACAGGAACAGGCGCAGTACAGTCACGAGTGGCATCGTACAGTACAGCGGGCGGGACGGGTTCCTTGAGCAGCCGGCCCAAGTTGTGCAGCGCCGCACATGCCGTAATCACGACAGGCACCGTGGGCATCTTGATTTTTAGTGTCATGTCGAGGCATGGAAACCTTCTCTTCCAAACCCCGAAGGTTCGCTCGATGGTGCATCGTGCTATTGTTTGTGACTTGTTGTACATGTAGAAAATAAAAGTTTTCTTTGCTGAGAGCTGCCTTTAACTTTGTGAAAACTACAGCTTGAACTTACTTGTACTGTGAGCACCCTGGTGGAATATCATCCCTCAAAGGAGTCATCAGGTACGGTCTGCATGCATAGCGCATGTCACCAAGCAGGATGCCAGTAATGTCCCCCTGTTCGTACCGCACCCTGGCCCGGCTGTTATCAAAAATGCGGCTGGCATGAGCCGAACCGGGCCAGCTGGCAACGAGTCCTTGAAACTGAAGATTGGGATCTGTGATTGCCTGCAAAATAAATTACCACGAGTAAGATCGACTTGACCTGTACTGCGGCCAGAATGTTATTCTGGAATATAGAAGTAAATAGCGTTGAGCAGCTGAATAAAAATGCGTCCTTGTGTAAACCACTTCCAAATAACATCAACACTGCTTGTCTTGAGCAATTTATAATCGTGGACACTGCATAAAAAAAGTTGAAACAACAATGCACATTTGTCTCGTACTGTTATTTTATTTCCGTGTCTGTCATATTACTGAAGACATGTCCTATACATATGCAAAACAACTCACTACTGTAATAGGTTACGTCTGCATTGAAAACAATGAAAACGAATGCTTATTTGTGATGAAATAGCATCAGGTAATTATTGTCAAAGCTTACACTACTCAAAACTAAGAATTAAGTTTTCATACAACACAACATTCCTACGGCCTGTACTCAGGTGAAAATTCGGAAAAAATCGCCTATTTAAACATTTTTCATAGAAGTATTGGTTAGCAGCCATATATTCTTTTGTTATGCTATTATTGTTATGGTCATCAGGAGCAACGACGTAACGATGGCGGTTATCAGCAGCAACAACGAAATATATATACCATGATCTGCTTCTCTGTGACCCGCCGCGGTGGCTCAATGGTTAGAGCGCTCGGCTACTGATCCGGAGAATCCGGGTTCGTACCCGACCGCGGCGGCTGCCTTTAGATGGAGACGAAACGCAAAGGTGCCCATGTGCTGTGAAATGCCAGTGCATGTTAAGGATCCGCAGTTGGACGAAATTATACGGCACCTCTTTCCTTCCTTTCTTCTTTCGGTCCCTCCTTTATCCCTTCCCTTACGGCGCGGTTCAGGTGTCCGCTGACATGCGAGACAGATACCGTGTCATTTCCTTTCCCCCCCAAAAACAATTTTGAATTCTTCATGAAGGTGGCCTTAAAGGGGACTTGAGACAATTTCTGAGGCGAGTACACAACCTCGCTCAGTCATTACGTTGTGTTGTCACGAACATCTGAGCTAAATGCTACACTTCTACTTGCAGCAGTGAACCCGAAATCCTGCTCTAAAGTTGGCGAGCCCTTTCCGGCGGCATCGTTCAAGCGCCCTCCTCCGCCTAAGGCCACATTCTCAGAGCCGGTTTTTCGCTTGCTTCGTCGCCTCCCTAGCGCCCGCAACCGACGGAGGGCTATGGTTTTGGACCGGTTTGCCCCCCAAAGTGGGCGGCCGGTGCCAATGGGCCCTGCTCTACGTTTCCGTCGAGTGGCGGACAGGAGCCCCGCCCCACGAAAAACGCGCCAGTGACAGCGCGAGGTCACTTCACGTGTCCCACGGCTTGCCTGCTGCGAGCGAGAGATGGCGCTAGTCAGCGTCGCAGCATCGGCGGCGGCGGCGATGCGCCGGTGCGTGGGCACGAAAAAATTGTTTTTTTTTCTCCGTCTTGAGATGCACACAAGTCTTGCACCAAGAAAAGCACCTGCTGCCAAGGGAGAGAGCGGATGACGGTTTTACTTAATATGACATTATACAAGGCGTTCCAGCTGAGTTTTGTGTTTGCACTGGGCGCGGGTTGTACGATAACCGAATTTTCATCTGGTGCGCTCAAGTAGCACCCCAGTTATGTCGTGTATTTTGAATTCTCCGCATTTTCTTTTAGATTTTTTAAAGAAAGCTGCACAGGTGGTGCCTTGTTAAAAGCACTTTAGCCGGCTGGTTTTTAAGGTGACCTACAACATTTGAAAATAACTTTTTCCCGAAGCCAATATTTAAATAGCCCGCTGGATAATGTCAACGATTTAACCAGCTCTGCTATCCGCTACAAAAAAAGATAATGTAGAATATGCCACACGACCCTCCGCAGCTCTGAGTTTGTTTTAAACACCCAGGACAGACCGCCCTTTTAAAAACGTGGTTACATCTGGACACCTGCTATATGTATACATATATGAAGATATAGGTGTAAGGAAGAGAATAATCAAAAAGTATATCACAGGCAAAACATTAGAAGAAAGGCGCAACCTACCGGCTAAGGAGACCACTTGTTGTCGTTTTCTGCGTTGAAACCGAGTTCAACCGTTGCTAGCCTTTAAGGGTGCATTGTTTCCAGTAGCCTATACTAGTGAAACATTATTGGAATTGTCTTGCTAGTTTGATTCTTAATTGGTTGTATGAAGATCAATTTTGCAAATTGCGGGGAACAATTCCTCTATTGATAACAAAGTTCCTTATATCCCTAGATATCTTCGATTTCGCTGATTGGCCAGAATAATTTGAGTGCAGTGCGCATTTCTGTACCGCTTTAATAACAGCTTGCTATATTCGTATCTGTCAGTTTTAGCGCCGTACGCGCGGTGTTTTGCAGCAACCTGTGGAGTTGCGCATAGTTATTGAAACCAACTCCAAACTTTTGCCAGACCTCGCAGGACCCTCCCACGTCGTTGTTACGCCCTTATCCTTTTTTCGCCCTTATCGCATTGTTGTTTGCCCCTTATATTAATAAGGGGCAAACAAACCAATGCGCCGAGCAGACGACGACTTTCACGGAGCCCGCCGCCCACCGCGCATCTACGCTCTTTTTTTATCACGCGAGAGAGCAAATAAACAAAGAGCACTGACGTAGAGTCACGTGGGAGCAGCGAGCGCCCGCCCAAACTGGTTTGCTGGTGTCTGGCGCCTCTTTCGATTAGAACACCGCGCCGCTCCGTTGCTACCGCGGTTTTCGCCTCCATCGCCGCCGCGCCGTAGAGGAGGCAGGCCGTGAGAATGTGGCCTAACGCTCCTGTGTATTTCGGTTAAGAGATGGCTATTCGTGAGAATCTTTCAGACTTCGCCCAGCAACCATCGCCGCAGCCAGTCAGTTGCATTGCTATGGAGAGTCAGGAAGTTCCGTACCCCTGGGGTATTACCGCCTACGTCGGCGGTGGGGCTGCTGGAAAGTCGGTGAAGGGGCGCTGACATTCGAGAGTCCAAAAAGGGTCGTGAGAGGTAAAAGCGCGAAGACGTCTGTACTGAGATTTTTTCAACTTCTACAAAAGCTTCATCAAAAAGCGTTAAAAAAATTCTTGCTGGTGGATGTTCATGAAGCGGCGTGTTTTAATATTCAAGGCATAGCCCACCGGTATTAGGAGCCCCTTTTAGAGCAGCTTTAGAAGCTTTCACTAACTTCTCGTCCATCGAGTTGAAAAACTTGAAGGCGCTTCGGAGCTCAGTGAACAATTGTCCTATAAACAAGTGCATACGCTTACCACCCCGAGAGCTTATCACCACTATAGTAGCAGAATCGATGTGCACTAAAGATACATTGCATCCTCGCCGTCCAGCCACGTTAGCTAATACTTAGCAAGTCACTTTTCACAATTCACGAACAGTATTCCTAGAGCTGTTAAAGGCAACACGAAGATAGGTGTGAGCACCTCGGAGGCATATGATCATTCTCTTAGAGGGCGCTTTCAGTTCAATAAGTCTATTCTTTCCACTTTGTTTTAGGCAACGCCTCCTTTATGTAGTGCTAGAGCAATCAGGAAAAGAATAATAACTCCGTGACTGCCGTTTCTCAAGTTGGGTTTGAATGTGCTGGCACAGTTTTTCGCAGTTAACGTGAGGTGCAGTTCTTGGCATTAAGAGTGGCTGCCACACATACCCAACAAAGCAGTAACATTTGCCGCTTTGAGCTATGAAAAAGCGCACAAAAAAGAAACCGTAACTTCATAACTATGGCTTGTCACGGCTGCTGGGCCCGCTTGCGAGAATTAAATAAGACAGACTTGTTCCCGGTCAAACCTTGTTAGTGATCTAAACCCTCCCCAGTAGCACAAGGTGGCGGGCGCATGCGGGTTCGACATGGGCAATGAGGGCTGGTAGCTGCCCGGAATAAACCTACATGGGTCCCTCGTGGGCGCAGTGCTGGCAAAACGTTTGGGCTGCCCATTTTATGCCTGAGTGGGCTCCTCCTCAGCTATGCATCAGCTTAAAAAGGGCGGGCAGCCCACCTGGGTCCCGCCACAGATACATGTGGGCAAAAGTGCGCGCTCTATCATGGTTCAGTGTAGGCAGCCCCACTTTGGGCTGCCCGTACAGCACCTTGAGGGAGCCACGGTGGTTTTGTGCGGGCAAAGAGATAGTATTCCCGTCTACTACCTACATGGGTCCTGTGTAGAAAATACAGGGGCTAAACTTTGGGCTTCACAGTGGCGAAGCGTTGTAGGCGTGCAGTTTGGGCTGCCTGAGCAACACCTATGTTTGTCCCGCATGAGCAAGGCGTGGGCGTATTTCTCATTCCCGCATCTTCCTCGCTTGCATCCCAAAGAGGGTATGAAAGGACTAAGAATGGGCTGCATGCAGTTCGTCTGCATAAAAGATGGGGCTACATGATGGTGAAGTGTGGGCAACCCCAATTGAGGCTGCCCCTGCCGCACCCTCAAGAATCCAAGGAGGCTAGCCGCGTGTGAGCAAACATCAAATATTCCCGCCAACAGCCGACAAAGGTACTGCGTAGAAAATACATGGGCGGCACATGGGCACATATCTGCCATTCTCACACCTTCTATGCCTACATATCTGGTAGAAAAGGGATAAGTGTGGACTATGTAGTGCCACAATATGTGTGCATGAGCCTGGGGTGTACGATGGTGAATTGCGGGCAACCCCGATTGGGGATTCCCGTGCATCACTCTGACGACACTGTGTGTAGAAACAGGTAGTACATTTCTGCCTGTAGCCTTCGTAAGTCCTGTGTCGATTATTCTGGAGTTTGCAGTGCAGAAACATCACGCCTAATTTTAGCTATCGTTGCCCGGCGACACCTATTGCATGTAGTCTCACTTATATTAGCCTAGGTGCATATCCTACATGACATGTAGAAGGGTTGCATGGGTTCCACAGCGATAGAACATGGGCGCATGGGTAAAGTGCGGGCATATATATGCTGAGTATATCGGCTGCCCACTCAGCACGTTAATAAAGCCAGAAGGAAATGGGCAAATAGCTTGCATTTCCGCGTTCAATCTAAATAGATCCTGCATAGAATATGCATTAAGCATGTAATTTAAGTTATATGCGCTTCAAAATGACAAAGCATATAGGCAGACAAATTCCAGCTGCCAGCAATAACTGAGACGGTCCTCTCTTCCGACCTATACTCTGGTACAAGTGGTTCTTGTCAGTTTTGTTGGGGGTCATTTCATAATTTAAATTTTTTATGGTCCCTTGATGTTCGATGTAATGAGGTTTTGCAGTAATACCTATTTTGTTGAAAGCTACAACAGAAGCTTTCAGATTAACTTTTTTTTTTGAGTAGAGCAGACTTGTTCTGCAGATCATATCTTTGTAGCATAAGCAGAAATACGGCTTAGGAAAAACTTTGTGCGTGCTAAAAAATATGCAGTGAAAGCTCGTTAACCCGGTCTGCGAAAGACCAGAAAGAAAAGAGAAAAGCTAAGAAAACAATTTGTAAAGTTGTTCTGCAAGGAGCTGAAACAATGTCGCCTGATTTTGACATGAAAACTGCATGGCAATGATACACGTAGGCGCGAAGCGCGTTAGTTTAACTGCAATTTTGTAAAAGTTCCCAGTAATTATTTGCCATGACACGCGCAACGCTAATAGACACGCGCCAGCGCCCATCGTGGTTCCCAACGCCATTCAAACCCAGCGCGCTGGCTGCCAGGTCACGTGACAGGACACAGCCAACCCTCCTCCCTCTGTGCATCCCGTCATGATATCTGGCTAGGCCTTACGCCGCGCTGTGCCATGGTCCCTGCTGCTGTTGTTCGTGTGCTGTTTTTGTCTGGTTTCAAAATCGTTGATTAAAACTTGCGTTCGTTTGGGTTTCCTGCTTATCGTAGCTTGCGCCGCGTGTCAGCAATGCAGCCGTTCGCGTACTTTGTGAAAAAGTGACCACGCCGAGAAGCATGGAGCCGTTTCATATTGACAACACGTCCGACTTCAACCATAGCAACCACGCCTGCTTTTTTCTTACCGCAGCCGCGAAGCAAGAGAAGAAAGCGGTTACTGCGAGGCGTCGAGTCTTCGTTTCCAGGTGAGACCCATAGTGTAGCGCAGGAGTCTGTGCAATTTGTGACCACGAAAATAAACGAGCGAGCACAAAGGCGAGAAGAAACAGAAGGGACGAGTGTCACATATATTAAGTAGCCTAAATTAAATTTTAGAGGGAAAAGGTGTGAAGAACACGACGCGAATTAACCGAAGAATAAAGAAGAGGAAGAAGCATTCGTTGTGGTGGAGAGAGATGATTGGTGGAGAAGCATTCGGTGAGGTGGAGAGAGATGATTGGTGGGGAAGAGAAGACGACGACAAGGCTTACGTGGACTAACACGTTCCGAGGCTATAAAAGGGCGAGTGAGAGCGAGGCACTCAGGGAACAGCAGAGAAGCGGAGGCTCCGGCGGGTCAGGGACGCTTGGGCTGGAAGAGAGCGACGCCGGCTACTGCTCCGGTGAGCTCGCGTTCTACGGCAACGCATCGTGGACTTCCTGCCGTGCCTGAGCCCGTTCCGGGGAGTCAACAGAGGACGCTACCACCTGCTACGGCCAGGGGTGTCTGCAGCGCTGTTGCCACCATCCGGGTGGTGCCCCCAACGCCAACAACACCGGCATCACCTCCACGGGCGCTTGGACCTGGAGCTTGTACGACGCAGCCAGCGACGCCGCCAGCGACGCCAGCCCAAGCACTGCGAACGCCGCCTCGACGCCGCCTACTGGATCCATACAACGCCGCAGCCACACCGAACCAGCCGTGAGCACGAACGCCGACCGCTAATAGTAGAACACTAGTAGTAGACGCTGGTAGCAGTGTGCCCGGGTCGTGTGTATTTATAGTCTTTGTGTTTTGTGTTAGTTTTGTTAGTTTTGTGTTCTAGTGTGTGTGCCACGTAGGGTGTATTGGATGTGCGTTTGTGTGGGTGCAGCCGTCGCCTAGTCCATTCTTTCAGTCCGAGTGTTCTCCGGAGAGATCCGTGACAACGAGGCTCTGTCAGTTCTGTCCTGTTCGTTTCCCTTTGGCATTGCGCGCGAGCCACTAATTGTTTCCGCGGTTGCAAAGTGCATTCCACATCGAATCATTAACCTGCTGGTCTTTCAGTGTTCATAATGTATGCGTTGCGACGCGAGCGCCGAGACGTATGCATAGATGCGTTTGCTAAATGGCAGGCACGCGTAGGAGTCCTAAATGTAAATGTGGCAATTGTATACCGCCCAGCAAGGCCCGTGACTATGTTTTGGGCTTTCGTCAATGTGGTTGCCCGACTTCGTGTTCATTATTCGACGTGGGACGTGATCGGGCACTGCCTGCACGCGTGTTTTTTGACGCCACTATCGGCCCGTTGCAGACTGTCGATAGCGTGCGCCGCTCGGTGTGTTTAGCGTTGTGTTATTCGCTACGCGTATGTGCGTCTTTATAGTGATCTGATGTGGCGTCTTAAAGTTAGAACACACCTCTACGAGCCGATTACACTAGCTGTCAAGCTCAGAGCGGGAGGTGTGTGACGCGTCAAGGCATGAAAGCGACTTAGTGAATTGCGCGATTGGGCGCTACCTGCTCGATTACTTTTGTAACATTGGTAACATTGCCTGCAGCTGTAAAGTTATTTTAGTTGCAGGCGGCCGTGAATAAAAATGATTTCTAAATGGACGAAGATGTAGCCCTAGAAAAGGAACGCTTTGTAGTCACTTCAAATTAATTGGTTTTGAATAACCTAAGTAGTACAGAGCTTATCATAAAAACTAGTGTGAGCAAGTGGCATTATGTTTTCAAGTTTGGCTGTTTAAACATTTTCTTGTGGTTGTGTGAAATTCCAGCAATACAAATAATTATCAGGAAGTGCCAGGCATTGTAGGTGCAAAAATACACAGTTGGAAATTATGATGTTCTGTAGGTGAAGTGCCTTCTCTTCAGTAGTGAAGAAGTCTGAAAAGAGCTTCATCGGAGAGGATGTCTCCACTGTCCAGATTTGGGGCTGTTCTTGTGTGTGCCCGTTCAGCGTACATTGCAGAGCACAAGTATGTATCAAGTTTTCTAAGGTGTTTTTTTCTGCCTCTGTGTATAGGTCAGTGTGTTGCAATGTCTGCTTTGGACCAGAACTTTGATGGCATGTGTTGGCATTCCCCTATTCAAGATAACGTGTGTGTCTCTTCTGAATAGGTCATCATCAGATAGTCTACTTTCATGCTCAGAAAGAAGCAGTGCTTAAATTCAGGCGGGTCTCGACTGGCCTCAGAACCACTATCAAGACTAGCGAGGAATCTGAGACTCCCCGTACTAGAAAGCAGGGAGTACATGAAACCGAAGCAAGCAACCCATTTTATTTTTCTCGTTATTGATGGTTGGAACATTTCTCCTGTCATTTCTAAAATTTCGTGGTGATTTTTAGCAAGAATCATTAACACGTTTTCTTAAGACGAGACGGAAAAAATGCAAAGTAATGGGCTACAGGGCAGCATTTTAAGGTGATATTACAGCATGAGAACAATGCTTTTATCCACTTTTTCTCTAGTACACATCTCACATGGCACTCCTCATAGAAAATTATAGCAGAAGGATAACCATGTCATCATTCGACAGTGATGCCGGTATCACAGGGCACTCCTCAGAGACTGCTCCAGCAAAGGCGTCGTATTTCACTTGGTGAAAAGAATGTGAATGGTGCTATATAGTGCAGCTATGAATGCGCCTCAAAGATGAAACATTAATTGGATTTGGCAGCTTCTCTTGTAAGCTTCTGTTCGGAGGCTTCTCACTGTATAACAAAACTAAAAACAGCGCTGATTTTACACAAACCGCAAAGAAAGAACAGACAGGACAGCACCCGTCCTGTCTTCTTTCTGTGCGATTTGTGTAAAAATGAGCGCTGTTTTTAATTTTGTTGCACAATGTTACACCAAATACTCCAGCAAGAGGTACTGCCAAACGAACCTCTTACAGTAGTTGCAATATTTTCACTGCCTCTAGATATGAGTGTCATATAAGCACCATCTACTGCAAAATACATCAGGGTCTGTTCATATATAGCCTGTGCACAAAAAAACTGAAAGTGCTAAATGAAAAAAGGTGAGTGTTCACCATAAATTGTTACCTCGGTTATTATCTTGGTGAGTTGATTTTTTTTGCCATTTTACTTGCTTGGTGATAACACTGTGCAAGTTCAGTGAATATACTTGCTCTAATACACTTACAGGAAATTAGGAGCTTGTAGTGACCTGTCTGACTAAGCCTTTCGGCATGCTACCTGATATAGTTAAACAAAGCTTGAAACTGCATATATTATGGACACCAGACGTTTGCTTGCATCTTCTTTCAAATGATGCCTTAGACATTAATATACATGAATACCCCGTGATATTTGCTCTATGACTGGTGAATAATTTATAATTGTCTTTCTCCTTGTTGTTTTAGTATTATCAACCGAACGTTGGCTGCGACGTGTAGTTGGATTTCAGGTCATGTCAAAAGCAAGAAAACTGGTAATGTAACTGCTGATATGGCATTTATTGTCATTCCAGCTTTTGAAGCAGGCTGTTTTAGGTGTTGCAGTGAAATAAAATTGCATATCAACGTTTATATTCTAGCCTTTCCTATGCCTCAGCAGACCTAAATGCCAACTAAGCATCACAACCATCATTTGGCTGATCAAGCCTAAACAAAATGAGGGAAGGAAATGGAATTATAAATTATTTAATGGTAGGCAAATACCACTTGAGGATTCATGTATTCTAATGTCTAATGGAGCATTTAAAAAAAATATGTGTCCAAAATTAAATATTTACAATCCTTGAAACTAATTTTCTAGGTGTTGCACATTTCACTGTTCTCAATTTACAAAGGTTACAGTGTTTATTACTGCTTGCCTTCTTTTTGTTGTTCTCGTTTCATTCATTGCTTGTGCCCTGTTTTCCTGTGTTATTTTGTGCTGCGTCATCGCGTAGTGCATCCCTTTTTTGTTTGTGCATCACTTCTCTTCAATGTTGTTTTTTTTTGTGGCAGGCCTCATGACATCTGGCAGCATTCCTTTCATTTTTGCCTTGTCCTCTGACGGTGCTCTTTGTACTAGACAAAATATAGTTTACTGAAAGACTGAATTCTGAATTGTACTGCATCATGTATATGTCTTCTTCCTTTTTAGCATATGCCATTAATCGTGATGCCTACTGTTGCCAAGAATCTTAGATTGACACAAATTTGTTTCACAAGTGCAGGGCATGATTTTCTCTCATGTAGAGTTTGTGCATTGGCAGTGTATAGTTTGTACATGTTCTCTTACTTGGTGGCTGGCACAGTGGCCTCGTTGGCTGACTTTTGTATTATTATGAGATGTCAGAATTTATTTTTCTCACTGCTGATGAGCGTTTACGGGAGCTTATAATACCGTCTTCAGCAGTCATGTCTTTTTTGTTGCTTTAGTTAGGATACTGAGGCTCAAATGTGCGAGCATCGGGGGCCAAAATACCAGTATAACTTCGTGCCGTTTGTCAACTTTCTTTATGATGAGCATAACTCTGCAAGCAGGAAATAAGTTTAGGTCTCAGTGGTCCTTAATATGCTTTTGCTTTTCAGCCTATATGCCAGATGTAAGATTTTGGAGGATAGTTTGTCAAAGCCTTCATCAGTGAAGTAGGTAGCACAATGTACCAGCCATGACAATAGGTCATTATAACTAAGAACCCCACCCTCACTTTATGAGCACAGCAAAGCTGAGATCTGAAGGCAACTGTTGAGTATTGACACCTGAAGTTGTCTTTTTACAAGCAAATTGTTAGGGACCAGTTGGAAATTTCATTTAACTATTGGGTTCAAATCATGTTTTTGCTTGCTGTAAAACTCGCTCAACGGCACCTTCATTCAGAAAATGAGTATAACACTTAGATAAGGCAGCCAGGTTCTTCATGGAATGTGAATGGCGCACACCAGAATTCTGCACCTGCGGCAAATCATGTGGGTCATATGGGAGGCTGTGTTAAGAAGTAATGAAGCATGGAAATGAAAATGTTGATGCAGACTTATTACCATTTTGTGGTCCTTGACCAATTTCTGTCTTTTAAAGGCACTGTACGAAAAAGAAACTAAACTGAACCGGAGCCGCTGGAAGCCTTTTGTGTGAAGAAAAGGCATACTGACTATGCTCATGAAAATTTGATGATTGTGCAAAATTTCAAAATGACCATTTTACTACGGCTTTATGAATATGTACTCTCTAGTGTCACATAAGGTGTAATGACGGAACTTGTCTTTAATTTTTCTTTGTACTTCGGTTTAGTTTCTATTTATATTTTGTACTTAGCATGAACACCACAGGCCATGCACTCCTGTATTACTTTGTATAAGGAAGCAGTGGCAAGTCCAGCGTCTGTGCGTGTGGGCCCCTCGTTGAACACTTTTCTAAGGCACTAAGTTGTTTGCCTTGGACTATATCAATAGCTCATGTGCTTCTAGCTCAAAAAAATGTTAAATAACGTTTCGTTCAATTTTGAGTACAAGACATTTGCTAACTAGGCAGCATACTGAGGACACATTAGCTTTACGGCAGGTCAACCGGCATTAGTGTCTCGCTTGACAAGGGCATGGGCAAGAACTGCAATTGCTCCTAGCAGTCAGTGCGTGCTGATTTAAACACTTGCAGTGCTCCTACTGTTTTTATTTTCAGTATTTGCTGCCACACATACTAATCTGCAATTTTTAAGGATGAAGTCAATTTTTTTTCAGTAATTGTGCAGTTAAAGTCGCAAATTCTAAAAGGCAAAGGAAGCAGTTGCCTTTTGTCTTTTGTGTTGATAATAAACGAAATGATTTCTTACCTTCTTGCTTCAACAGGCGTTAAGGCATACTGCCGCTGTGAAGTGTACAAACACAATTAATATCATATTCCTGGCTGCGAATACGGCTAAGAAGTTTTATACGCGTGTTCTTTTTCCTGTAATAATAATAATTGGTTTTTTGGGGAAAGGAAATGGCGCAGTATCTGTCTCATATATCGTTGGACACCTGAACCGCGCCGTAAGGGAAGGGATAAGAGAGGGGGGAAAGAAGAAAGGAAAAAGTAGGGGCCGTAGTGGAGGGCTCCGGAATAATTTCGACCACCTGGGGATCTTTAACGTGCACTGACATCGCACAGCACACGGGAGCCTTAGCGTTTTTCCTCCATAAAAACGCAGCCGCCGCGGTCGGGTTCGAACCCGGGAACTCCGGATCAGTAGTCGAGCGCCCTAACCACTGAGCCACCGCGGCAGGTATAAGGAATACCCTAGTTACACGGCCGACTTAACCACGGTTAACCGTAACCATCGTTAGGCGCAGATAACTTGGTTATCGCTAACCGCAGTATGTTGTTCAGCTGTAGTTTATATTAGAGCCCTATACATCTGGCGAGTCCACTTCAGAGTAAGTTGGGACTTTGAAATTGCCTCGTGTTGCGTTTGGATTTGTCCACCTGAAAGCTTCATTTTGTACAAGTTTAGTTGAGTGAGGATTTGCTGTTGATAATATCTAGCCCACTACAATAAATTAGCACAAGTATTAGCCTTGCTGTGCATAGTGGCAGCTGACGGTTATGTGCTTACATCACTCATGTAGCTCCAGACTACAATTTTGTCATGGTTCAAGGTGGCCTTAAAATAATGGCTTCACTTTTCCCCCCTTATGTTATTGTTTGGGAAGCATATGCCATTGAGTCATGCATAAAAGGAAGTTAATATGATGATGCAAAGATGGGCGTATAGAAGACAGCAGATAATTCTGTTATCGTTAGGCTGAGTCACATCAGTGTGATCATAGGTCTGTTTGAGTCCTCTGTGTGATCCTGTTCTACATGCTTCAGATTTTTTGTTGACTTGCGCGTGGTTCCTCGAAGAGGGAGCTTTATTAAAGATTCATTGAATGGCTTTCATGGCATAGTTCGCTTTGTATAATCTGTATAATCTATTCTAGATCAAAGAGATAACACTCATTGTGGGTGAGACAGCTGATGAGGCTACAAAACTTATTATGAAGACTTTTGTGAATACTCCTGTGGCCCTCAGATACACATTGGAGGGGCGGGGCGAAAGACAAGCATTTAAGAATTTACGGCTGTGCAGTGCAATTGTTGGTGAGTACATGTGAGTCTTCTGAAGGTTATAGACAGTTTGTGAACGCACCATCTTTAATTGCAGGAAAAAGCTACTTTTAATCCACCTGGTGTGGTTTTCAGCACTTCCGTTATCAATTACTGAGTGGGCATCCAAATTTAAAGGACTATGGGTACCAAATTTTTGCTTGTGTGTTTTTTCTTTCTAACCATGCGTTAGACATTCTATACATGTACGACCACTAAATAATTTATAATTGACTTTCTTGACGTTGTTTCGGTTTCATCAGTCGAACGATGACTGCGATGTGTAGTTGGTGTTTAAGTCACATAAGGCATAAAAAATCGGTTATATAATTGCTGACAGGTCATTTTTTGTCATTCCAGGTCTTGAGAGAGGCTGGATTAAATGTCGTAGTTAATTAAAACTATATATCAGCGAATGTATTAAAGTTTTTCTAGTTGGAGCTTGTGACAAAAAAATCAACTTGATGACAGTCGTCGTTCGGTCGGCGAAACCAAAACCGCATGAGAGAAGAAACTCAGTTACAAATTATTTAGCGGCTGTAGGCAATTACCACCTGGTAATCCATGTATTTTGTTATCTAATGCATCGTTTGAGAGAGGAAACACGCTATAAAATATATTTAGGTGTCTATAGTCGTTTAATGGCTCATGCACCTTTCGATGATTCCTAGTTATGCTTATTATGGTTATGGATAATAATGCAAAAGAAATTTCCGGATATTTAAAGCATTGCGCATTGTAGCATCGCATACGGCTATGAAGCATTTCCTGGAAGATGTGACTAATACTACGCAAAGTGATTTTTATCCAACATAATGATTATCAATTTAATATGTGTGCTTACTTTTTCAGTTTTACAGCTGCTGTGCAGCGCAGAGTTTCAATAGCTACCATGGAAGGTGTTAACAACAGAGTGGTTGCGTTCCTGTGGGGGGCAAGAGACAGGGATGGCGATCGAAAAGATCGAATGAACGGGGTGGACCATTTATCCTAGTAATTGGGGCTTCGTGAACAAGAATGCCCAAAAAATGGACTCCGAATGTCTCGGAAAAACAAATAAATAAATAAGAAGCATTCTTACTTGCATTGTAATGTCAGATATGTGCAATGTAATTTCAGTAGTAACATATACACAAAAATACTGATGTGAAGAAATCCTCTCTGGGTTGTCAAGGTGAGCCTTAAGTCCAATTGGTTCGGTGGGCCCAAAGACATACAGCTATGTGTTCTATATGTATTACCATTGTTGACTTCCCACAAGTGTCCCCTAACAAGCCCTCTGGGCTGCTCTGGTAGACCCTGTGGGGACAGCATAGGTGGACCATGCACGGATAGCCAAAGCGGGGCCTGAATAGGGTAGCCCAAGTGGCACCAGAACGGCCTTGCCCATGAGGACCCAGGACGGGCTAGCACAAGGGGGCTCGGAATGAGCTAGCCCAAGGGATAGGGAACGGGCTAGCCCAAAGTAATCCAGCGCAGAGCTGCGTGGTGCTATTTAGTAAGTCCACTGGGCTACCCTTGTGGGTCCCCCCCCCCCCCCCCCCCCCCCCCGATGGCGAGTTGCAAATCCCGCACATATCCCACGTCAGGCCCCTATGGGCAGCCCGTGCCGGGCCCACAAGGGCCCGCAATTCAGAGCCCCATTTTTGCTACTGTTGCTCTTGTGGAATTGTTATAAAGATCGGGCACAACTGTTTTTCTGTGGATACCTCGACCGCGATGTGAGGAAAGAAACGAACACGAGCGCTAGTTAGAAACAATGTTTCTGTAAGCGTTCTGGCTTATATTGCGAAACCACTATGTTTCCAACATTGCAAAATGTCGACATGGTGGCTAACAAAATTGCCAAAGTAGATGGAGTAATAATCAAATTACGTTCGTTTTTACCGACCAGAATAAAATTAGTCGTATCTAACTCATTATATCGCACATTCGCTACTGTCATCTGATTTGGGGAACTACCACTGACTCTAACATGAACGAGCTGTTGTTACTGAAGAAAATGGCAGTGCGCGTCATTTCCGACTCCTCATATGATGCACATACAGAACCCCTCTTTGATAATCTGAAAATCTGTCCAGTCCGCTTTCTGTACGACGACACATTACTCAAGCGATACTTTAAAACAAGAAACCAAGGAAATAATATCATTGCAACATTATCGAACCTGATGAGAAATGATAATGTCCATGAAACACGTCACCATGAAATATGGCACATTCCATCAGTGCGCACCAACTACGTCACTCAGTCATTACGCGTGACATTACCGTCCCTACAAAATATTCGTAATCTATGAGAAAAAAGTCTGTAAGCTAAAAAAATGTAGATGAAAGTCTACGTTTTTTCCAACAGTTTTTACATCTTTCATCATCCTGTCACTTTCTATTGTTTTTCCTAACGCTACGATTGTTGGCTTTGTTATCCTCCTATCCACCTGTGCTTCCGTGCTGTCGTCCTTTGTTTTACTCAGCCACTATCCTTGTATCTACCTTGTATCTTTACCCAGAGTGTTTTTTACTCGTATATTGTGAATTGCTTGTTCGCAGATAATAATAAGAAATTTGTTCATTTAGTTTTCAGTCATGACTATGTTCTGAATTTTCAATTTGAGCGCCAGTGTGTTGTGCGATGTCAGTGCACGTTAAAGATCCCCAGGTGGTCGAAATTATTCCGGAGCCCTCCACTACGGCACCTATTCTTCCTTTCTTCTTTCACTCCCTCCTTTATCCCTTCCCTTACGGCGCGGTTCGGGTGTCCAAAGATATATGAGACAGATACTGCGCCATTTCCTTTCCCCAAAAACCAATTATTATTATTAGCTGATGTCGGCAACTATCATTTAAACATGTATGTACGAATATGAATTGTTAAAGGGCACAGACCCCGCCAAGCTGTCTCCTAAAGCTTTTTGCCTGTGCTCCAGACCTCTGTAATTATGTCCAATAAAGATTAATGAATGAATGAATGAATGAATGAATAAATGAATGAATGAATGAAAAGTTAAAAACGTTCGAGCGTTGCTTGAAAGTAATTTGGTGACTGAATTTTCTATGTTTACATCCATTGCAGATTTTTGAAACAACGTGGCCCTGCTGTTAGCACCTAGTTGTCGCATTGGTTGGACAGGGTGTTGAGAAAAAAATTTTTTCAGTAAAATAAAACAAATCTGAGGCGAGTAAGGCAAGACTGGTGTTATTTGTCACCGAGTCGCAAGTGGTTATTACGAGCTATAGGCGTCCGACGAGATAGAGTGATGTGATCATACGTTGCTTATGTGATCGTTCTCGCTTTGTGTAAGGAAGCGTCCTCTTATTATGGGGCTGTTAACCGGTTCTCCGGATTTCCGTCTGCCTCTGAGTGACGATCAGATCGGACCGCCTTGTTCGGTTCAAAGTTGGTCAGCTCATACACTTTCCTCAGATGAACAATCATTTGGCAGACATCTTTACACCCTGTCTGTTCAAACTGCCAGTCTTTCGCGCTGTGGTTTGGAAACATGGTCTTCATCATCTCATCCCTGCTCGTGGAAGCGCCATCAGACGAGCATGCAGCAAACCACACGAAATGACGGGACATCAGAAGCAGTGAAATTTAGCTATGAAACCCGATGCAATCGCAATGTGTCAGGGAATGGTAATTAAGCGACCTACAAACTTTCGCTGTTCTGAGCATATGTGCTTAGCATTGCATTTATCGTGGTAAATGCTACTGCTTTGTTTTCTTTGCATATATCAGTTTTCGTACACAGACACAACACGCTGACTCATTTTAGCAGTGAAAATGAAATGTTAACACACACACACACACACACACACACACACACACACACACACACACACACACACACACACACACACACACACACACACACACACACACACACACACACACACACACACACACACACACACACACACACACACACACACACACACACACACACACACACACACACACACACACACACACACACACACACACACACACACACACACACACACACACACACACACACACACACACACACACACACACACACACACACACACACACACACACACACACACACACACACACACACACACACACACACACACACACACACACACACACACACACACACACACACACACACACACACACACACACACACACACACACACACACACACACACACACACACACACACACACACACACACACACACACACACACACACACACACACACACACACACACACACACACACACACACACACACACACACACACACACACACACACACACACACACACACACACACACACACACACACACACACACACACACACACACACACACACACACACACACACACACACACACACACACACACACACACCAGTATAGGCCTGTATCCTTTGGTCCAATAGTGCCTTCAGGGCTTGCCTTATCATTGTCAAAGTGGGCTGCACTTCAAGACGTATCGCGGCCTTGCTTAATACCCTCATTAACTCGCCCTTGACATCTGTGGCTGAACTAGCGAGAAGACTTCTTGGCGCGTGAGTTGCTAGCTTCTGTCGACGAGCAGTGCAATGTTGCGGTGAACTGCCAGGTATGTTCCCATTGCAACGTGGTCCAAGGAACACTGAAGTCATTGGAGCCGACCTGGGTCGTATCGGCTTCCTGACGGGCGTTGTTGATGATTGTTTAGTAACAATCGGAGAGGACTGGCTCTGTCGCGCTGTATTCTTCGAGGATCTGATGTCTCGTGGTGGGTGGCGACGACCGAAGGACACAGGAGCCATTCCAACTATACTTCGTCTTTGCCGACTTTGAAGAGACAATGTGGTTATGGCGCCCGGCCACAGTAGCCCTCTTCTTCTTCAGCTGTAGTAACTTTTTAAAAAATAATAGTGATCTTAAAAGACCTGCCGATATGTTTACCAATGGTATTACTCTGCCAGTTTTAATCAGCAAATGAAATTTAGACCACCGGCAGGATTTTATGCTCGTGTACTTTAGAACTAGCAAACATTTTTTTAAATACATTTTCTCAGCTTTCAGAACAACGGACATGCGGGATTGCCGCACTATTTCAGCATATTATCTGCTGTTTCCAATGCGTGGAAGTAGTTGTTGCATGGTCACTGTGGCAGCGAACTGCCACTGCTATATCGGTATGATATTGTATGCCGCTCGAGCTCCTACATGTCACAAATGCTGCCAGTCAAGCAAAAAACAAAAAGAACTCGTAGGACGGTCAGGACAATGTAACGCGAGATTCAGCGATAGCTGTTTAGGCGTTTAATTTTGGGCGGTATTTTGAGGTAGAAAAGATACAATGACCTCATATGGCACTGGCATAGTGGTTAAGTGATGCACCCCTGCACTGGCAGGCGGCTGTTCCAAACAGCCACCCGCAGGCTTATGCGACCCAGGTTGACCGTCATTCCTGATCAGCAGTCGGAATCATGGGCGGAGTCTGAAAAAAATGTTCGCGACGCTATTTTATGATCATTAAACATGCAGCTAGGCGATGAAGCCATTTCCGGAGCGCATAGGTTGGGCAGGTTTGTTCCAAACAAGTGCCGTCCGGTGATAGCCAAGTTCTCTAGTGTCAAAATCAAAGATGCCATTTTTTTCGATAAGTCAAATCTAAAATCGCCAGGCATCAGTGTTAGCGAAGAGTACTGTCCGGCTCCTCGCACATCACGAAAACAATTATATGATTTTGCTAAAGCCAGCGGTCAGCAGTCCTCAATTCGATACAACAAGCTGTTCATCAAGAAAAATGCTTTATTTACCTCCCTCCGACGGACAGTGTCTGAATGCGAATGTGGCAATCGTAATAATTCGTCTGCGCATGTTAGCGCTGCCGAACCTTCATGTCCTGAAAACGAGTCGCCCTCATCCTAGCAGTCAAAATGTGCTTGTGATTCTGCAAGCGAAATTTGTTTTCTTTTTTCAAACATTCGAAGTCTAATGAACAAACGTGATGACCTGCGCTACCTCATTGACACTTGTAACTCCGATGTTTGCATACTCACTGAGACTTACTCACTGAGACTTGGGTCCACGCAAAGATATCTAACACCGAACTTTTCAACTGCGAAAAGTCCTTTAACATATATCGATGTGACCGTGCTCTTAGATCAGGCGGAGGTGTCCTAATTGCCATTGCAGACCATATTCACAGTTTTAATACGCCTATTGTCTCCTCCTTAGAAATGGTGTGCGCATGTATGCGCATTAACCACCGTGACATGGTTTTCTGCGCATGCTACCGCCCCCTACTGCCCTTGTACCAATCTTCATGATGTATTAAATAATATCGTTGTCAGATTCCAAAAACTACCTATATTCCTGCTGGGTGATTTTAATTACCCTAAAATAAGTTGGTCTGCCCCCGTTCCGTTTGCCTCAGATCAGTCATCTGAAACCGCAGCGTTTCTAAACGTGTGCAATGATTTAAACTTCTCGCAAATCGTAAAGCAACCAACACGAACCACGCCGACTAGATTCCGTATCCTAGACTGAATCTTGACTACTTCCCCCGATATTTTTCATTCACTCATTTTCATACCGGATTCCAGTGACCACAGTATTATTCTATTCTCATTTGCAGGAACCGTGAGTTGCTCCGCGCCAGCACCAATGTTCATAAGAAATTACAAGAAAGCAGACTTTGCTTCGATGAATAGAGAACTTGAACATTTTTGAATGAATACCTACCAAATGTTTTTGCACGCGTTCTCGAAAAAAACTGGTCTTTGTTTAAAAAAAGTCATTTCGTTAACAGATAATACATACCCCAACGTATCATATCGGGCAGGCAGCGATCCTTGTGATTCAACATTTCCTTAAAACGTCTACTAAATAAAAAGAAGAGAAAGTTTCGCAAGGCAAAGTTTAGCAGTAGGCACGATGACTGGATTGTCTAACAGATAGCTAACTCTCTATAAAAAGTGCAATGAAGAGCGCTAAACAAGAATTTTTTCAAGAGACCCTGCCTTTTTTGCTGATTACAGACCATAAAAAATTTGGAACATTATTAGTGGCGTAAAATCCGACATGATAACATTATCTGAGGAAAATGGCGTAGTTATTCCCAGTGAAAAATGTAGCGATGCGCATAAAAAAGTATTTTCAAATATCGTTTTGTGACTGCAGTCTGTTTCCCTGCCTGTCATTGATGACATGAATTTTCCTCTTATGAACACTTTACATATTGACTCGGTCGGTGTGCCAAACTTACTTAAAAATTTAAAACTCTCTTGTTCCTCGGGCGTAGGTGGTATTAATTCGAAGGTTTTGAAGAGTACCGATGTATACTCATCCATAATCCTCTCTAACCTGTTTACTCAATCTTTGAATTCTTCAGTGTTACCAAACGATTGGAAGGTGGGCAAGGTGGTACCGTTATTCAAGTCTTGTGACGCACTTTAACCCACTAACTACAGGCTAATTTCCTTAACCATCATTCTATGCAAAATCTAGAACATATAATCTATTCCAACCTGTTTAAGTTTCTTGAAAAAAAACTCATTCTTTACTTCACATGAGCATGGGCTTCGAAAATCGTTTTCATGTGAGACACAGCTTATATCTTTCACTGATGACCTTCTTGCTGCTATAGACTCTGGATCCTACATCGACCGCATATTTATAGATTTCTGCAAAGCGTTCGATCTTGTTAACCATCAATTACTTTGTTTGAAGCTTAGCAGGCTTGACATTGATCCCAGCCTTTTAGCATAGATAGAAACTTTTCTTGTCAACAGAACACAATTTGCATATGAAATCTAAGGATTGACGAAATCTCGTCTGGTCGGGTAGTAAGTAACTGATTTCAACAGAAAAAAAGGCTTCCGTATGGAAGCCGAAACGTCTCTTTTGACAAAAACCTTTGGTGGGCGTCTGCCTTTTTTTCTTTTGAAATGAGTTACAATTTGTATATACCAGTAACTCTGATTCTTCTCCTTCTCATGTTTCGTCCGCGTACCCCACGGTTCTGTGCTGGGACCATTACTTTTCCTTATCTACATTAATAACTTGCCTGACCACATTAACTCTTATATTAGATTGTTCGCCGATGACTGCGTATTTTACAGAACGATTTCTTCTATCTGTGTCTCCGCCCAACTTCAGTCCGACATTAACAGCTTATCCGACTGGCGCAACACCTGGATCATGCGCTTTAACCCTAATAAGTGCAAAGCAATGCGAATTTCCCGAAATTCCGCCTCCTGTTTCCACTGACCTTTCTGACTACCATATCGATGGCCTTTCCCTAGAACACGTAACGTCTTACAAATACCTAGGTGTTTACATAAGCAACCATCTGTCCTGGCAGACACATATTAACTTCATTTGCAGCAATGCCAATCGCTTGCTTGGATATTTAAGGCTAAATTTTACTATGGCACCGTCCTCTCTGACACTTCTACTCTATAAATCACTCGTACACCCAAAACTAGAATATGCATGCTCGGTGTGGGATCCTGATCTCAAATGTCACACTCAAACGTTGGAGTCTATGCAAAATCGCTGTGCCAGATTCATACTTCACAACTATTCTTGTTTATCCAGTGTATCCAACATGAAAGCCACTTTGAACATTCCACTTCTTTCCTTACGAAGAAAAGTGTCGCGCTTATCTCTCTTTCACAACATTTATCATCACAATCGCCATCTTAAAGAAGCGCTTCTCTCTGAACCTGAATACACTTCATCCTGTAGAGATCACCCTCATAAAGTTGACATCCCTTTTTGTCGCTTGAACGCATATTTTCACTCATTTATTCCCAAGACAAGCAATGAATGGAACCATCTTTCCACCTCAATTGCCACAATTACCAACTCTGTTTTGTTCATATCTGCTCTCGAATAATACGTTTACTCCCAGTAATCTGCATTTTACAGCGTTATTGTTGATGTTCCAATTTTTTTTTTTGTCTCTGCATTGCCGCAATTCCTGTGTTATAATTAAATACTTATAGATATTTTTCATGCATTCCACTTCCTTCAGGAATGTCTTCAGGGACCTTGAAGGTTTTGAAATAAATAAATAAATAAATAAATAAATATAAAGTAAGTGCGTTAATGCCACGCATTCGTTGGGTGGGGGTCATTAACGCACCCACCGGTTACACTGACGGCGGCGACGACGCACAAGCTAGGGACGGACGCTTAGCTGCTATCGCTGCTAAAAAATTGGCAGTGGCTTAGCTCGGCTCTGCCAGGAGAGACGTAGCGAAAGCTAAGCCATACCTTGGTTAGCCTTGGTTCATCGTGATTGCAAGTCCAGGTTAGTCCGGTTGTATGGCTAGTTCTTGTCAAGTGGTCCATCATGCCGTTGGTCACGTGGTGCAGTGCGACCACGGTGGGAATGCGAGCACGGTGGGAACGCGAACACGGCGAAACTGCGTGTTCATGGCCAATGTAGCTTTCGCTACAAAACAAATAAAGTATTAAGACCACATTCTTCTAGCGTATGACTTGTGATTCCAAACACACTCTTTAAGGCTAATAAGGTGGATTGTTGAGCTAGTTGGTGCATGATCGAATAAATGGCAGCGGAAAGTAAACGAAGACATCGAAGAAACACACAAACGAGGACGATGCTGCACTGACAACTGAACGTTTATTGGAAAGGCCGCATATTTATACTTAGAGACCAGCCAGTGCTTCGAATGATATCTTATCGATTCCTGCTTGCATCCCGGCACAGATATCTCACTTCTTTTTTCGATAGGCCAACCGATGGCGTGCTGACGCATTGCTCTCCGGATTCACGGATGGCCCAGGCTTCCAGGATTTCTCTTGTCAGCTTGTCTTTGCTCTTTTTCACTACCTGCACGTGGTGAAGGTCAGCAGGGCTTGTTTGTTTTTTGCAAGTTTCGCAATCTCTGCAGTGTATCGCAAGGTTGGTGCCAGACTTGCCTGCTATGGCTGTTGCGTGCTCTCTTGCTCTGTCGTTGACGCATCTCCCGGTTTGGCCTATGTAATGCTTCCCGCAGAATAGAGGGATACGATAAACAATGCCCTGAAAGCACTGAGAATACCTCGTTCTGTGTCCGATTTGGCAATCTGATTTGTTTTTCTGCCCATTCACTCGCGCACACATGCTTTTCGCCTTGTTTGGCGCCGTGGGAATGATCTTGATGTTGTGCTTCTTCCCGATCTTTTTGAGATTGTGGGTCAGCCCATGAACGTAGGGAATAACGGAAAACTTTCTTTGAGTCGATGCTTCAGGGGCACTTTCCTTTTCCCTGCCAAGCTTCTTCGGCAGCACGAGGTCTTCTGCTATGCTGCAGAGCAACGCCAAAGGATATCCGGCTTCCTGAAGCCTAGCAACTTGCCTCTGAAGGCCCTGGCTCATCTGGTGTGGACACGACTTCTTTAGAGCAGATTGCAATGCTGCCCTCACAATTCCTCTTTTGACCGTCTTAGAGTGGTTAGAGCAGAAAGGAAGAAACTGCTTCTTTGCTCGAGGCTGGTATGTCCAACATAGGTGCCCCGGCGAGAACTCAAGGCGTATGTCTAAGAAGCGTAGGACGCCGTGCTCAGGAAGCTCCCATGTGAACTTGAGCCCTGGACAGCTATTCTGAAAGGTGGTCAGTGTGTTGTCTTTTAGGTTGTCCGTGTCCTCTTTTTTCTGCTCGCATAGAACCAAGTAGTCGTCGACGTACCGGACGATCCTCACGATGCGTCTGTCCTTGGTTGCTTCCTGTATTCTTTTGTCGCAGGCCGCGAGGTATAGATCACTCAGGGCTGGAGCGATTCTGGACCCGATGCACACTCCACTCTTCTGAATGTACAGGGTGTCTTCATGGGAAGCGATGGTAGACATAAGGTAGGCTCCCAACAGCTCCAGGAAGGAGTCCACTGAAACTCCTGCGGCGTTTTGAAACGACACAGCTCCCTGCTTTTCTATAGTGTCTCGTAGAACGCTCATCAATTCATCATGTGGGATGGAATAGTACATATCTTCAATGTCGAGTGAAAATCCATAAGAGATGTTCCAGTTGTTACTCTTTATCTCAGAGATTAGCTCTTCAGAGTTCTTGATTCTAAAGGGGTCATCCACGTTTACGTTGCTTAGTTGCTTGGCAAGATAAGCCGAAAGAAGCATCTGCCAAGTGTGTGCTTCTGACAGAATCGCCCGGAAAGGGATCCCAACTTTGTGCGTTTTGGCACTGAAAAACACGGACAGGGTGCTTTGTCTTGTCGCTTTTACCTTGAGGTGGAGACACTATAGAAAAGCAGGGAGCTGTGTCGTTTCAAAACGCCGCAGGAGTTTCAGTGGACTCCTTCCTGGAGCTGTTGGGAGCCTACCTTATGTCTACCATCGCTTCCCATGAAGACACCCTGTACATTCAGAAGAGTGGAGTGTGCATCGGGTCCAGAGTCGCTCCAGCCCTGAGTGATCTATACCTCGCGGCCTGCGACAAAAGAATACAGGAAGCAACCAAGGACAGACGCATCGTGAGGATCGTCCGGTACGTCGACGACTACTTGGTTCTATGCGAGCAGAAAAAAGAGGACACGGACAACCTAAAAGACAACACACTGACCACCTTTCAGAATAGCGTCCAGGGCTCAAGTTCACATGGGAGCTTCCTGAGCACGGCGTCCTACGCTTCTTAGACATACGCCTTGAGTTCTCGCCGGGGCACCTATGTTGGACATACCAGCCTCGAGCAAAGAAGCAGTTTCTTCCTTTCAGCTCTAACCACTCTAAGACGGTCAAAAGAGGAATTGTGAGGGCAGCATTGCAATCTGCTCTAAAGAAGTCGTGTCCACACCAGATGAGCCAGGGCCTTCAGAGGCAAGTTGCTAGGCTTCAGGAAGCCGGATATCCTTTGGCGTTGCTCTGCAGCATAGCAGAAGACCTCGTGCTGCCGAAGAAGCTTGGCAGGGAAAAGGAAAGTGCCCCTGAAGCATCGACTCAAAGAAAGTTTTCCGTTATTCCCTACGTTCATGGGCTGACCCACAATCTCAAAAAGATCGGGAAGAAGCACAACATCAAGATCATTCCCATGCCGCCAAACAAGGCGAAAAGCATGTGTGCGCGAGTGAATGGGCAGAAAAACAAATCAGATTGCCAAATCGGACACAGAACGAGGTATTCTCAGTGCTTTCAGGGCATTGTTTATCGTATCCCTCTATTCTGCGGGAAGCATTACATAGGCCAAACCGGGAGATGCGTCAACGACAGAGCAAGAGAGCACGCAACAGCCATAGCAGGCAAGTCTGGCACCAACCTTGCGATACACTGCAGAGATTGCGAAACTTGCAAAAAACAAACAAGCCCTGCTGACCTTCACCACGTGCAGGTAGTGAAAAAGAGCAAAGGCAAGCTGACAAGAGAAATCCTGGAAGCCTGGGCCATCCGTGAATCCGGAGAGCAATGCGTCAGCACGCCATCGGTTGGCCTATCGAAAAAAGAAGTGAGATATCTGTGCCGGGATGCAAGCAGGAATCGATAAGATATCATTCGAAGCACTGGCTGGTCTCTAAGTATAAATATGCGGCCTTTCCAATAAACGTTCAGTTGTCAGTGCAGCATCGTCCTCGTTTGTGTGTTTCTTCGATGTCTTCGTTTACTTTCCGCTGCCATTTATTCGAACACACTTTAAGTCATTACCGCAGCGAATGACGTGGTCTTCTATGCATAAGCCAGCAGCTGCAGGGGTACATCACAATGCTTCCGAGTCGCATGAACGCCATGTATACGCGCTCTGCTGAGGGACATAGAAATGCGTTGTTTCACAACACAATGCGACAGCTAGACGCAACGAGTTAACACCTTGGACTAGACCTTAGTTTCGCAGGAGAAATATCTTTTTCGCTCAGCGACGACCAGATGTGTGTAACTCGTTCATTGACCCGCTACAAGCTTCACATCACGCAGTTTAAACCAGCTTCTTGGCGTTTCCTCGCACCTTTTGCATAATAATAATAATTGGTTTTGGGGGGAAAGGAAATGGCGCAGTATTGGACACCTGAACCGCGCCGTAAGGGAAGGGATAAAGGAGGGAGTGAAAGAAGAAAGTAAGAAGAGGTGCCTTAGTGGAGGGCTCCGGAATAATTTCGACCACCTGTGGATCTTTAACGTGCACTGACATCGCACAGCACACGGGCGCCTTAGCGTTTTTCCTCCGTAAAAACGCAGCCGCCGCGGTCGCGTTCGAACCCGCGAACTCCGGATCAGTAGTCGAGCGCCCTAACCACTGAGCCACCATGGCGGGGCATGGATGTCATTTGTGCGTGAATTACAGTTTTGCATTTTTCGTAGCGAGAGCTACATTGGCCACGAACTCGCAGTTTCACCGTGCTTGCATTCCCACAGTTGTCGCACCGCACCACGTGACCAACCTTGTGACGAACCACGTGAAAACTACCCAGACAATCAGTCTAACCTGGGCTTGCAATCAAGATGAACCAAGGATAACCAAGCTATGCCTTAGCTTCCGCTTCGTATATCCTGGCATAGTCGAGCTAAACTATTGTCGATCTTTTGCTGGTCTTCCAGAAATTGTCGCTGCTACTCCCAGACGTGATTCGTTCCGCAGTCTCTTGCCCAGGCGTTTCTCGTGCTAATATTGCGTTTTCGTCCACTCTGCTTCTTAGGCTTTTTCTCTGAACGCATACCATTTCAGAATAGTAACAGGATTTATTCTTGGTGCATTTTTTTCTTCGCATCAGTCCTCCTGTTTGTGCGTTGCGCTCTAATTCTCAGTCTCACTATGATTTTGTGATATTTTTGCGTGTTTGCGTGTACTGTGCGATGTCAGTGCACATTAAAGAGCCCCACGTGGTCGAAATATCAGAAGCCGTTCACTACAGCGTCCCTCATAGACTGAGTCGCTTTGGTACGTTAAATCCCTATAAATGAAACTGATTTTGCTGCAGCTCTTCTCACCTTATTTGTATTTATGTATTTGGTGTTCTTATGCGTTTTGCTTTCATGCTGCATTGTATTTCGTTATTTCTTTCATTGCTTTGTTGAAAGCGTATCTTTTAGCGCCTGTAAGGTACGGTGGGTAAATTACTTGCAAGTGGGAATCATTACCCTTGTGTCCACTTACTGCCATAGGTTAGGTAGGTCACAGGAAGACATTTGCACAAAGTTCTAGACGATTTTCAGTTCTAGACGACCGATCCTTCAACGCGGCCGCAGGTTGACTGAATCAGTAGATGCGGATATGACATTCTGTTGCAACGCAAGCCGTCGTCGTACGTCGTACCAGCGTTGAGAATATTGAGGCTGGACTCGCTACTAAAACACGCTTGATTCGGAACTTCTGCTTATCGCTGTATGGCCTCCTATACTTCAGACGAGACTGTGGAAGCGCGGTTGTCAAAAGCACACAGTTCTAGTGCAATAGCTTGTGGCGCATAGGCACCTAGATGTACTTGTAGATGCGTAGCAGACGCGATAAAAAGCCGTCGACATTAATTTCAGTCTTTTTTCCTCGTGCTTAAAGCAAAATATATTCCCAGATGTACTCTATCATGCGCATCGTAACTGATTTTGCATATACAGTAATTCTATAGTGTGTTATTTTAGTTCAGAAAAGCCGTTCTCTAAACTGCGGCGTTCAAACCACTTCCTAAAACACTCAGCCAGAGATCTGACTCAAGGAACCGAGTTTGGGATGAGGTCTGATGTCAGTAATTTTCAACCAACGTGGAGAGGTGGAACAGGAAAGCTTGAGCACCCAAAAATATACTGCGGGGCGATAGCACCCGGCGGCATGAGCGCCAATCGAGAACTTCAGTGGGCTATAGATTCTGCCGCTAGGAAGAGACAGGAAGACTACATTTGCAAGTAGTGGAAGAGGAACTGAGAAGCTATGAAAATTTTACTCACTAGAGCCAAGGCTTCATGGCGCTCTTAGAGACTCGGACGGACGGGAGGGGACGTGCTTGAAGTGGGCATTGATCCCTTGGTCAAAGTTGTAACTGACGGCACGAAGGGCAGGGGCAACGAAAGGAAAGCATAAAGCTTCCTTTACTGGCAAATCACGGCGCCGCATGCATGGAGCGGTCCATGAGTAACACGGTAAAAAGAGCAAGTTGTGGAACACAAGATCAATGGATATCTCGGGGTTGGTGGTGACAGTTCAAGCGGGGGTGCCGAAGTGCAGTCATTAACTGTTCACGAAGACTGTCGGTAGAGGTCGTTTTATGGGCGTCGCACACGTAATCAATGTTGTCTCTTGCGCATTGATCACGATGGGGGAGAACTATAGGAGCGCAACAGGTAACGCACTCTCGCGTTCGACTGCGCATGGTTCATTTCCAACGCCACTTTTGCCGAAGAGATATTGTTCCCCGTGGTTTCATCACTACTCGCAACCTGATCTACCTCCCAAACACAGCACCTGGGCTCACGCTCGCTTGATCGCTTAGTGATATAAGACATGTAATCTGCGCGAAAAGAGTCAGACAAAAGACGAACAGGTACTGAGAACTGTGATAAACACTGGCCGCAAGTATTTGGCTTTGAAAATCAATCTGACATAGTACTAGCGCGTACCGGCTAGGACGAAGGACGAGTTCACTTTTGCTCCTGTCTCCCCATCGTCTACACCCTGTGTGGATGTTAGTAATCACACCTATTTCTCTCACTTTCGGCTATCTCGAACTACTGACATCTTAGCTGTTGCAACGGTTGAAACATGAAGCCGCCGAATGACATCATACGCCTCTCACGAAAGCATCCTCAAAGTCCTCAAGCCATTGCTCGCCATTGCCCGCCGAGCTGGAGAGGAATGCCTTCGTCAGCATGAGCAAATGGAGGACTTGTGTAACCTTTATGTATTCTTTGTTTCCAGTGTAGCTTTACCTGTTCACTTCGGTATCCCATGTGTTGAATTGCCTAAGCAGAGTCTTGCTGAGAAACGTACGATCTGCCACGTGCTCCAGCAGTTATCCAGCTCTTCACAACTGTGTCCAGGAGCCACTTGGCTCTGGTTAGGTGGTTTGCCTTGGTTTTCTCGGAAAAGAGCTGCCCTTTACATGTAACATGACTTTTACCGAAGGTCCACATGAACGACACGTTTTATATGACCTCATCAACCTCCACCTCTTTGGCGAGGGCCCTCGTCGACTAGAGTCTTCATCAATGATACCTCGCACGCGACTGATGAGTTCTGGCGTCTTGAAAATATCAGAACGGTGACAATATTGTTTCAATGGGAAACAGCCTCCAAATGCATCCAACTGTATGCCTACATGCATGACGATGACTGCATGCCTTTTAATTCCCTGAGTTACCCAAAGTACTGGCATGCTTGCCTGCCGCAAAAAAAAATCTGTAGCTACAGCGTCCAGAAATGTGTGTCACCTTTAATGTATATCCTCCAATACCGGCCGCACCTCTGTATATTTAGCGGTTCAACACCATGTACCCACAAAAAGAGATCAGTCGGAAGGGATGATGACGCCCAACTTTCGCTTCAAAGGACGCGAGTGCGAGGCCGCCCGGGTACTGTGGCTCTTACGCTGACGTGGTATATTCATTGATGCCATGCATGGTAGGGAAAAAGGGAAGATGGAAAAAGGAACGAAGAAAATGAGTATCGAAATCTTTTAAAACTTTATTTACAAAAAGAAAAAAACGCCGAACAAGCAGCACCGAAGATTTGCTGCCATCGACTCTAACTGCACTCCTATATTGCAGGAAGCGGTCTTCGTGGCTCGCTTCGTGACGACGTTCTTGGTGATGCCGGATATCCTCATTGTTGCACCTAATTTTGACACTGCTATTCACACAAAGTCCTATTGTCCACAAACAGTCCCGTGTGCACAAGGACTCTCTGTGCCCCGAAAGTGCAGTTCACTGTATCGTGGATGAACAAGGTGTACTTGTGCCCACTACAGAACTTGAGATCGAAGCTAAGCATCCCTGAAGAAAACCATTATAGTGACTGCATGGTCTCGTTGTTGTGCGCTTCAATACACGGTTTCGAGCTTTAGTCTCCATTGGTAAGGAAGGCGCGCCACACATAATGAAGCGCTTAACCAGTCGCGTGAAGCTTGTTCTCGGCCAATATTCAGTGCCGTCCGTTCAGAAGAGGCTGTGCTTCACAGTGCTACGCAGTTATTGTACTTTCCGGCGCAAGTGATTTTAAAAGACCATATATAGGAGCTAAAGAGTCTAAGCATGTTTCGAGAAAATCAAAGCCACGACGACGGACAGGACCGCGGCCAAACTAGAGCCCCTTTGTACAGCATTGTTTTCACTGTATCCGGGCAGAGAGTTTTCAAAGAAGGCGCCGAGGAACTTCTCAGCTGGCTCGGTGTTGGCACCTTCGCATGCCTTGGTCACATTTCGGGACAGCTGGATGCACTTGGGTAGCTCAGTGCGGAATGTTCTGGAATGAAGGTGATTGAAACGAGTAAATATCTGCTCTGAAGGGCCGAAGCGAAATTAATAATATCGGTCAGAAATTCTTCGAACAAACGATCATGGCCTGTTAACTGCTGGGATAGTTGGTGATCATATATACTAAAAAGATTTTTGCGCCAAAACAACACACACAAGAAAGACGACGACACCACGGGCGCTCACTTGAAGTTAAAGAGAGCGCCCGTGGTGTCGTCGTCTTTCTTGTGTGTGTTTTTTTGGCGCAAAAATCTATTTAGTATCCTGTCCAGGATTCTAGGACTGTGTACGGTACTGTGGAATATTGTAACGTGCTTTTATTTTATGCTTTTATGGGGTTTAACGTCTCGAAGCGGCATAGGTTATGTGCGGCACCATAGTTAAGGGCCCCGGATAATTTAGACCACCTGGGGTTCTTTAACATGCGCTGACATCACACAGTACTATTGTAAAGTATTGTAAGGTATTGTTATATAAACACTGAGTATTATGGTTCATTCGTTCAATGCGAGGAAATTATTTCTTTTAAAGTTGGTCCATCGCTCACACCCAGTAGTCAAGACTGCCATAGAAAACCAATGGCTAACGTTTTCGGCGATACCGAAAACGGTAACAGCGAAACAAATGCAAGCCTGTCAAGGGGCAGATCTGGGGATATATTGAATTTACTGTGAAATTTTATATAAACGAAAAAAAATGCGTTCATAAAGTATTTCCTGCAGAAAAATGAGCTTGTCCAGAATTTCTGGGTACGAGTGCAGGCTTTGCACGTGTTGGGCAGTGCGTCCGCTACATCTTTTATTCATTTATTGATATTATAACTACAGGGGCAGAAACTTCAGAGAAGGCAATATGCATAACTTGCCTTTAGGCATAATCGGCATGCACATACCAATATGAACATGCAGGCGCACTGTGTGCGACTTTCGTTTATGATGAGCCTTGCAATGAATGGCTCTAGTGCGAAAGGTCTGCGGAAGCGTTCTTACGGCAGGCAATAATTCTTCCATTAGAAGAACCATCTGAGGTTATGCTGGCTCAGATGGCCAGGATCTGCTACGCAGAACGGTGTGCGTTTTGCAAAGGCTGTTCGCGATTACAGTTGTGATTGAACGGGGTTTGGTATGGTACGTGTCCTGCTGCTCGTATTTTTTGAAGACGGTTGCTTTTGGAGATTTATGAAGCAATGCCTATTGAAACTATTAGATGAAATTTTTTAGCACAATTTTTCACGTAGCGTGAAGTTTAGGGTAAATAACACTGAGATGAAATTCCAGATTTAGATCCAGCGCTACTTTTGTTTACAAAAATAGGCGTTAAAATTGACACTTTTCGTTCAGGGTCATGAGCTGCTAGGTAGACAACACCGTGAGCTGTGTAGCAGGGCGCTGAGCTTAGCTTGGATATTTAATTTACAAGGTATCGTGCAGTTCCTCAACGATAGAGACTGTTAGCTTCGTGAGCTCATGTCGGCATGACCGTATAATACAAGATACTTGATTAGACGAATGCTTTCCCTTGGGGAGTGCGTTGGATTCAATCCAATACAATCGTAGACGTTTAGCATATAGGCACGAGCTAGTCGTGTGGCTCTGGTGGAGTGACGGAAGGTCATATTCCAAATATTTCATCACCCCTGGAGCTTCATGTCTCGGTGTTCACAGCTGCGTTCACTTCTAGTGAATATACTGGCGAAATCATATTTGTTGCATGAACGTCCTGTGCTGCTTTGACTGCCGTCCAAAGATTGCTAGGGGTTACATCATCTGAGGCGTACAGGCAAAAAAGAGAAAAAAATGCTGCGATGGCGTGCTGCTCTAACGAAGTGTCCAGCGAACTTGATGTGCTGAACCGTTCGCGCCGGCCTTGGTTCGAATCCGCCGCCGCGGTGGCTCAGTGGTTGCGGCGCTCGGCTGCTTTCCCGAAAGACGCGGGTTCGATCCCGGCCACGGCAGTCGAATTTCGATGGAGGCGCAATTTTAGAGGCCCCTGTACTGTGCGTTTTCAGTGCACGTTAAACAACCTCAGGTGGTCAAAATTTCCGGAGCCCTCCACTACGGCGTCCCTCATAGCCTGAGTCGCTTTGGGACATTCAACTCTCACAAATCAAATGAAATGGTTCGAATTCACTTAAGGAGAAATTGCATTAAGAATCCTTTCTATTTCTTTCCTGATTAGGTCACGTGGGCTTTAGGATATCTTAGCGTGGACAATGACAGCGCATGATTTTCCGCTTCATGATCTTTATAACGCTTTCGCATTAAAACGCAGAGGTGACGTATTTTTCCGAAGCGGGCGAGCAGCGCTTCGACAGTAGTCAGCGCATTACACTATGTGCCCGTAGCGTGCTCACATTATGGTTTGTAGCGTGCGAAAGCCCACAAGACATGACATTATACGTAGTTTTTTGCGCTTGCGCATTCTTTATCCTTATAGTCGGTCCGCACGCCCAAACAATAGTCTGGAAGAGGAGGTGAGGCCGTTATGCGAATATCAAAACGTAGTCGGAAGAAATAGCAGGTGTTGGCGCTCTTTTATATAACGATTGTGCGCGGACCACATAGTTGATCAGTTTTGCGCAGCTCCTTGCGCCCGCTAATATTTCGCTCTAGTATTGTTTAAACTCTGATAGGCATTGTCTGAAAGAATTGCCCTTCCTTAGTACCTAGATCAACCGATAACAGACCCAGTGGCTAGTGTACAATGAAAATGTACAATGAAAAGACTTTTCATTTTCTTTCATGCCCTGTCGAGGCAGTCTCTGTTGATTGTGACTGTGGGTTTAAAATTTAAATTCAAGGACACCAAGTATCGATGGTTTGCATACTCATCGTTGAGTAGGGGCCTCATTCGAAGCGACATTGTTGCCTTCTGCAAAAAAGATGTTAGTTGAGCACTGTAGAAATAGAAAATGATAAAAAGGAAACGAATCTCGTACTGCAAATCCTCCGACGTCCGCTTCGAGGTGAAAAAGTCTAGGCGGCTTGCCGTCAGATCGATGCGTTCAACGCAGCTCGCGAACTGATCTAGTCTCCAGCACTGATGCATCTCCGGCACCTCTGCAAAAAGGAACCACATATATGACTGAAGCATCAACACTTATCGTGAACGTACATGGCCATGAAGGAAGCATGAGCAGGTTATTTAAGAGAAACTAGGGGCGGTAAATTTGATTGATGCGGAGGGAATGCGATAGCACGCTTCTTTCACTCGGCACTCAATTCCAGTTCTGATCCTATTCCAATTCTGAGTTCATTTCTTTCCACTCCCCAGTATACTATCAATTCTGATTCTCTTAAGCAACTAGGCAAAATGTGTCACATTCATAGATCGCGGCGAGTCCTCATACAGCTACTAGTGCAGTGGTTAAACGATGCAACACTGGACTTGTAGGTGGCTATTTCAAACATAGCCGTCGGTAGGACTTATGAGACACCGGTTGCTCTTCCCGAGCAATGCTAAATGGAGTAGCTCCCGCGAGCCTCAATTTTGCACAGATAGCTCCTGGGAGGCTCTGTACTTTGCACGTAGGCTTGCAGTTGTCGGAGACATTTTCTTCCCACTCAATTTCCGTTTTTCTGAGCCAATCTTAGTGCGACGTCTCCCTCTTCTCACCTACAGGTGGAGAGGGGGAAGGGGATAGAGGAAGTGGTCAGGGGAGCCGTTGACAGGTGGCAGGTGGAGAGAGGCAAATCTCCCAAAACACCCCGTAGCAGATGGAGGCTTCATACGGACTCCGAGGCCGGCGGACAGTTTTCGCCTTTATGGCTCTACTGATGTTATCGCACTAAAAGGAATAATATGGTGCAAGCCATAAAGGCTGGAGGGGTGGTAGAGGGGAGGGACCGACCGTCAGCATAAAGCGCAAATTAGTGTCGCATCATTACCGTTTTTACGCTCTGATCGAAGCATGTAAAAGAATGGATGTGCGCGGACGCCAAGCACAGGGATAAGCACGAGCCACCTCAGTTCGAGGCATGCCGTCGCAGCGGGCAGCGACTTGGCCTTGCGGAACGTGCTCCCAGTGGCAAATATTTGCGAACCGCTGTAGTCATTAACGGCCCGCATGCGCCCACCGCATGGCAAAGTCCTTCCCCGAGGATCTTTAATTAGTGTGAGCAAATTTCGCAACTTCGTCTGCTGACTTGACTCTGTGCTGCCCACTGCTGCGTTGACTTTGTCTTTCATTGAATTGCAGTACCGCAACTCGCCATCGGTCACTTATCCGGTAATTACCGTAGCGGATACCTAGTGGCTGAGCATCTGCCTCGCATGTGGGAGGTGCGTGGTTCGATCCCCAGTGCTGCCGAGCACCCACCGGTGATAAAGTCGGTACAAGTTTCCTCTGGCCTGCTGTTCGGCTTAACCAGGGTGAAATGCTTGGGAAATGGGTCTTTGACCCCGCCTTGAGCAAACGAAAAACACCTTTTGCCATGGCGTTCTTTGGCCAGTGATGCCCTTACGCCATAAAAATTCACAATCATCAGTTGTCCGGTAAGGAGTATCATTCGAATATGAACAACAAAAGCCCGTAAAGAAAAGCAAATTAAGTCGCATGTTCCTCGAGGTCGCGATTAATGACCTTGATTAAGTCAAGTGATTTTCTGTTCTCTTTCTCTCTCTCTAACATTTCTCTAATTCTCTCTCTCACTTTCCTCTCCTTTTTTCCCCAAAAGGTTTAGAGGTTGACGAGCCTACATTGGGGATTAGCCTGCGCATAATTCTACCTTAATTTGTTCCACCGCAGGGACGTTTAATAACAAGGGAAAAATTTTTCCGAAAAAATATACGACCTAAGAGTCCTCTCTCCACGCTCGAATCGTGCGCCCTGCTAGATTTTGACTTGGGTTGTACGCTGCAGCCATTTCACGCAACCGCAGCGATTAAAAACAAATGAAAAAAATTGGGATCCATGAGTATGCAACTGTTAAAATTATATAGCCGTAACCAAATACAGACGTTTGATGATTCCTTCGTACCGTGCGTGGTATAGAGGGTGGAAACAGCGCTTTGATAACTGGAGGTGGCGGCGTATCCCTCCATTCTCTCCGTCTTTTAACCCTGTGCTCGCTGCTCTGGTTCATCCGGTAAGTGGAATTAAAGGACTGCCTTTGAGAGGACCTTCTTTGCTATTCGTTCTTTTTCCCTCTCTGTACGCCGCTTCCATTTTTTTTTCAGTTTTCGTCATAAATGATGTCAAGCTACGAGACGGAAGAACGTTTCGCCATAATCACATATCCGTCCGTCTCTCAGCCCTTTACTCGTAGTGATGGTGTGAGCCTTCTGGCTACTAAATCATGGGAGATGCAGCGCTCTTTGTGGTGTGATTCGCAGCGTCAATATAGACCCCTTCTTTCTATCGACGCCACTTCTTACTTCCGCACGCCACACAATTTAGATGGATATGATCGTAATTCGCCTGGACGTTGCCTTCACTAAATCCTATCTTCATAAAATCGGTGCATCAAGTAGCCCTCTGTGCTGGGCATGTGGCGAGCGCGAGAAGCTTCAACACTTTATCTCTCAATACCAAATCTTTAATAACCATTGGAAGGCACTGTTCAGTGCTTTAGGACACAGTCAAGACTGCCCCGTGCACCTGGAGAATGTCCTTGGACCGTGGAGTGATGCGGCTTCGGGTGCGCGCGGGACAAAAGAATTGTTAGTTTTCCGTAGAGACACGGATTTGTTGGACACCCTTTGATAAACGTATGTTTTTGTGAATGCGTGAGTGTTCAGTACACTTGATGTCACCTTTAACTCTTTCTTTTTTCCTTTTCCTATCTTTTTCGTTCTCTTCTTCCCTTATCTCTTGCAAACTGGAGTTGCATGCTAGGCCAACAACTAGGCAAACCTCTCGTGTATTCATTGAAGTCTCTCCTCCTCCTCCTCCTCCTCCTCCTCCTCCTCCTCCTCCTCCTCCTCCTCCTCCTCCTCCTCCTCCTCCTGCCTCTCTGTCTCAACAACAGGCCTCAACCACAGCACCGCTTATTGACTGCGTGAACAAAAATATCCTTTTTAGATAAACCAGCATGTATGGCACATGTAAATGATGGAGATATCTACGTTACAAGGCACATGGTCCAGGTTACACCAGTGTGGCTCTTGAGATGGCGGAGCTGTTGAGGATTGCGCTCGTGAAGACGTGCGCGGCTTGTCAAAGTCTGCGAGGCAGGCTGTGTCACAGGCCACTCAGGAGCCTCTGACAGAGCCTGCGACACAGTGCTTGAACGACATGTCCTCATCCTATCCTAAGTTCTGGCGTCTCCCTAGAATATCAAAAGGCTACGATAGTCTGAAAACACGCTTTAGCTGAGCAGCTTGCACCTAGAAATTGAATTTAGTTCCCAGGTTTCTAGTGTAGCTCAACAAAAAGAAATAAAATGTATACCAGTTTTTGCTGAGAGAACGGACAACTAAGCTGCATTACTTCAGCGCCCATAAGTGCTTACTTCCGCAACATTCGCGGGTGTTCAATGCAACGCTATGTTCAATAACATATGGGAAAAGAAAAAGCAGTCTACAGGGTGTCCGTGGCCAAAAATGGTGATAACTAACTCGCATGAACGAAAAGTTTTATTTAACCCTATTAAGGTGCAGCAGAGACTCTTAAACGTAACAGGGTGAGAGGTTCGGCATTATTCGGAACTCAGGACTGCGCAAGTAGAAAATTCCTGTGCTTACCCATCAGATAAGGCTGGCGGGTTAGCTGATGCCAAGTCACTACGTTTCGCCTCGACATTTGCGAAAACCAGGCAGCTCGCTTTGTGCGTAATGTGGGCAATTGCGGCAAAAAAAAAAGAATTATGAGCGTGTGCTCAATGTCAGAAAATCTGCTCCTGTACGGCGCTTTGTGCGCTCGGTCCAATCGCGAGCAGGAGAGCATACTTACTTTTAAGAAGGGCTCCGTCATTGGCACAAAGTGCATCGAAGGCTGCTGCCAGGGAGTCTTCTACCAGAGCGAGCGCCTTCTTCCTCTCTTCGGGGCAGTCGGGTGCTGCGTGGACGTCTGTGCAGGGCTCTTTCTTGCCACTGAATGCATTTGCGGTGATCAGTTCACAGACCTTTTCGTGCTACAGCTTTATATCACGCGCACGAGATACGCTAGCTGTATGCATGGGAACTCAGCGGTGTATCCTACTCTTCATCTTTTGTAAAACAGTGCGAACAACGTCGGGCAAGATCAGGAAGGACACGGGACGAGCGCCGACTCTCAGCTAAGGTTTTATTGCAACACTTGGTGCTTATAAAGGGAACAATATACACAGAGTACATCACATGGTGCACTAAAAGCGATAAAACATGAGGCAGAGAAGCACGCGACGCTCAAAGGCCATCAAGAAAAGCTATCTCTTTGTAACTGAGAGTGACTGACGGTTTGCTGACACACTTTGGCTCTTGACTGATATAGAATGCTTCCATTACTTCTCGCGTGGTCTGATCACCGTGCGTGTGCAGCCCCTTAGTGCTACGCCACATTGCTGCTGTTCATGTCTGCTGGAAATACAACCCTAGATCAACGAAACCACTCCTTAGTTCCCACTCAAGTCATTCAAAAATTGTTAAAAACGGCATTGTCAGTTCCTGCCTTCGTAATTCTATGACAAAATCCTGTCACCATGCTCTCAGAGACAGTTTCCAGTCTCAACTCTCCAGGATTAGGCTTGCCGGGTAAACAAGTTATACGATAACAGAGGCCTGCTCTTGTTTGCTTAAGTGGGTGAAACAGCAGGACACCCAACAGAAAGTAATGGAAGCATTCAATCTCAGTCAAGAGCCAAAGTGTGTCAGCAAACCGTCAGTCACTCTCAATGAAACAAACCGTCAGTCACTCTCAATGAAAGAGAGATAGCTTTTCTTGGTTGCCTTTGAGCGTCGCGTGCTTCTCTGCCTCATGTTTTATCGCTTTTAGTGTAGCATGTGATGTACTCTGTGTATGTTGTTTTCCTTTATAAGCACCAGGTGTTGCTAATAAAACCTTAGTTGTGAGTCAGCGCTCGTCCCGTGTCCTTCCTGTTCTTATCCGACGTTGTTCGCACTGTTTTACAAAAGATGCATATGTACCAACTCGCCCAACTGAACGTTCTGATTATCCTACTCTACCATACACGAAGCGCCACCGGCTCTAACGTAAGGTTGAAAACAGGTACGAAATGGTCTCTTGAATTACAGGGTGGAGAGCATGGCATGACCCTGTACGAGGTGTGGTTGAAAGCAAGGCAGGGAGATGAAATTAGGAGGCATTTTCCGGGACTTGGAGGCTATTACGAGCGCAGGACAGGACTCAATGAAGGCCAGAGGCGCCTGAGCGCTTCACCAGGCTGACGGTGACGACTGTGATAATGATAGGGAGCTGGGAGCCATACAAGCTGTGGAACGGAGCTGGAATTTTGCCATCAACAGGCTAAATATTGCTTTCTTGAAGCTCTTGCGGAAAGGAGGAAACCCTTTCCTAAAGAGAAATTTTCGAAGTTCCCGCATGCCCCACCGCTGTGGCACAGTGATTAGGGTGCTCGGCTACTGATCTGGAGTTACCAGGTTCGAACCCGACCACGGCGGCCGGGTTTCGATGTAGGCGAAACGCTAAGGCGCCCGTGTGCTGTGCGATGTCAGTGCACGCTAAAGATCCACAGGTGGTCGAAATTATTCCGGAGACCTCCACTACAGCACCTCTTTCTTCTTTCACTCCCTCCTTTATCCCTTCCCTTAAGGCGCGGTTCAGGTGTCCGCCGATATGTGAGACAGATACTGCGCCATTTCCTCCCCCCGCCCCCCAAAAGAAAAAGAAAATTCATTTCATCTCTTCCCGCACTGTATTTCAGTAAAAAATCTGTGCGTGCCGTTGTAAAGCATGATAACAAAGTCGTACTTGACTACGAAGAATATGAAGAAATAATGAAATATTGAAAGTGTAACATTCTTTTGACAGCAGATCTGCTAATGAAGAAATGACTCGAAATAGTTTCGAAAGTTGTAAGCGGATAGGACGTTTAAAAGTCATTATGTTCCGATCAAGGTCATCGGCCTTACTATGCCCACTGCACGGCAAAGTGACCCACATATTTATCCAACTAACCCTGTCCTAAGTACCCGATCATACCATGAGGTCCCTAAGATATGCCTGTCTTTATACCGAGTTCATTTTTCATCATAATCTGCCTGTACTTTCATGTACTGTTTGAAAAATTGTAGTACATTTTGCGTACCCCAAGTTGCCGGAGATGATTCAGAACCTAAAATTGGCTCGACGGGTGCAGTGTCTAACTATTGGCTGATCTTGTTGACTAGCATTGGATGTAAAGCACAGCAGCACAGTTTACGTATGCATATGACCACCCACATCAAGCGATCTAAAGTCCTGGAATGCGCCAGCATGCCCTTTGTGACGGTTTCTAAAGCGTCATACAATTACCTGAGCTTGTGCATGAATTTGTAGAAACTTGACGATCGTACTGGCACTGATTGTATTTTACTTGGCTCTAGGAAAGTCTGTTATTTTTCTGTACAAATTGTTAATAGCAAAGGGTTATGGTTAAAAACTTGATAGCAATAGCAAAGAGGTAGGGTGGATACGAGAATCATAAACACGCACACTTGTGTGACCTAACGGGTCCTATATGGCTCACTGCTCAGCACTTAGCTTTTTACTTTGAATAATATCCTTGGTAGATTTCTATGTACTGTGGGCCTATATGAGGATGGCAAAGTAATTTACTGATCAGTACAGAACAGAACTGATTCCGGGATTCATTGAAGCTGATTATGGGCTGTGTAACGTAGCGTGTTCCTTTGCTTCGTCGGCTAAGGTGGAATTCTGGTATAAAAAAGCTCAGGCGTGACGGTGGGTGGCATCATTCCCTCGCGGGCATTCCGTGATCTCTGGAAACCTTCTGACTGAGGCCTGATTAGAAGGATGTTCCGCTACAGGCCAGGCAGACATATTCCACACCTCATAAAACTCTAGACAAGACGGAAGAACACACCTTCGCCGACTACAAACAGACACTCTCGTAACACCACTTAAACTACAGTAATGGTACCCCTCACTCTACAAAGCAGAGTGCCTACACTGTGGAGATATAGCTATGGCTTTTCACATGGTGTGGGAATGACAACTCAATTCTGCTATAGAGAGACTTCTTAATGACAAGTTGGAGCAGTGGGAGGCCATTCTTCACAGCGAGGACCCCTTCCAGCAGGTTCGCAGGTTCCCCAACCAACAGGTTAGCATTTCCCACGCTGCTGCGTAGGCCAATAGGCTTCCGGAATAGGCACACCACCCAAGACTTCGATAACTGCCATTCATTAAATAAAGTTTTCAATCAATAAATCATTCCAGAATTGTACCAGCTGACGTGCAACACTTTTTGATAGATGGAGGGTGTGGAAAATGAATGTTGAGTTGAAAAAAAAGACTACAAATACGTCCTCTGAAGGCGTGTTAAGCCACACTAATAACTTTACAGCATTGACGCTGTGCAATCGAAAACTCTTCATGACTACAAGCATCTGGACGTAAACCTCATATAAAATCTAGCTTTGAACAAACACGTGGAATTTATCGTATAGAAAGCTGTCAAAATGCTTGGCTTTTAGTAAACCATTTTCAAATCCTTTTCCTATTGTCTAAAAGAAAGGCGTTAGTTATGAAATGTTCGCTTCTATTTGTAATACCTGTTAACTACGTGTGATTTTGACGTCAAGGCATGAAGCTCTAAACTAGCACTTGCCCAAACCAGGGTACTCATTTTCAGAAGGGCTTTTGTCTGAGCTAGTTGGTGGGACATATTGGAGACCGGCAGCCAACAAACTGACGCATGTGTGTGTGCGTGTTCCTTCCTGAGTGCCTCCGTTTGTTGGTGGTCGGTCTCCAGTACTGTTCTTGTTTTGAATAATTACACAATGTGCATTGGAGTATGAACAAGACAGTGTCTAAAACTGAACAATAAATGATTATGGCTTGGACTTAAATAGTTGTACGATATATTTGATGATAAAACATATAAGGTAAAATTTCTTCCAACCGCTAAGTTTTAAATGGCCCTATACCAGATACTCAAAGTTTTTCATGCTTACGTCTGCTCCTGTCGACGAGATAGACTACAGTTCTATCAAAGCATGGGTGTTACATAGGTATCCTGCGAAGAACTTTGCCGTGCCCATCGCAGCACTGCAACTTAAAGGTTGACCAACATGGAGTGGACTTTCAAGGCGGAATTCGCGCAGCAAGCACCAGAGGTTCGGGACGCAGACGCAACATCGCTATGCTGCACCACACAGGCGGAAAACAGGTGGCTGTAGCCAGACCACTGCTGCCATAATTTTAGTGTTGCTAGAAACGGCGTGATTCAATATACTCCGCAAAATGCTGAGAACAATAGCTTTCAATTTACAATTAAGCTACTATTTATACAAAGGCGACAAAGAGGACGAGTTCTTTGTGACATTTTTTGAACCGAAAATATTACCCTTTTCGAACCTCTTGCTCTTTCTGAAGTCAAACAACGCGTAGTGGCTCAGCCTATCAGTCCTGAAAATCCAGAATAAATCTAAAAAATTTGGCGCGTTTCATGGTTCAAAATTTGTGGTGCTGGTATCTTCAGATAAATCGATAGCTTCCTGCGCCTTTCGTTCACCGTGACCGTGAGACACAGTGTAGTGTATCGAGGGGCCCCGCTTTGACGGGCGCCGACATGTTGCCCGGGGGGCGGAAGTCAGACGCGGTCGGGGCCTGATTGGTACGCGCTGACACTCCGCATTGCACGCTTCCGGCGAGCGGCTGACCGCACGGCGAACATATCAGGCCCGGCTGGATCGGCAACAAACACCTGCCGGCCGCTGGACGAATAGCTCCGAGCCGCAATTCACCAGTTTTTAGAAGGAAAATCACTTCATGCGTGTCGGCTTTAGCGCAGCCTAGCGACAGGCACAAACATGCTTTTAGCGAGACCCATAGTACTTCTCCAAGCTGCCCGCCTGTGCTTAGAGGGATGTGATTGCGTGCCTTGTCAAAGCACACGTGGCGAGTGTTGAATAACTGACGTACATTAAGAGCGCCTAGTAAAGAACGGCATGAGCCAAAAGCGCACCTCTTATCGTTCAGATAGTGATATCATGCTTATCGCGACCCAAGTGGCTGATCGCAGTTCTGAGCCGGCAGTGAGCAATTGCTGTGGCACATGATACTGCAGTTGGCCTTTTGTGCGCAAAAACCTAAAATTGCCCAGTTTTGATGCACACGCAAAATGCGGAATACAGAAGTTATGATAGCCAGGTACAAATAAACTGAAAAAAGAATAATTCAGAGCGATTGAACAAATTTTGTGTAAAGAGAAACATCTGAGCGACTCAGTAAAGATAAGTGCAACTTTCCATATTTATGCAACGGTATGCAATCTCACAAACAGAAAAATAGTTTTATTTTATTCTATTCATTTCAAGAACAATGTCGGCTGCCGTTTGGTAGGCATGGCAGAAGTGGTACAAGGTATGAAAGTGCAAAGAATGACAGAAAAGGAAGTAAAGGCAAGGTGATACAGCTGTTTGTAATGAAAAAAAAAGGTAAGTGCATGGTTAATACATCTAACTGTACAATGTCAAGCAGATAAGGAGAACTACAGCAAGCAAAGCACACTGCACACTGGACACTCTTACGTGACGCACGTCAACAAATCCTGCGATAAAGTGTTGCTAATGCCACATGGCAGCCGGTTCCACTCAGAAACGGTACGCGGAAAAAATTAATATAGCTTAGTCCTGCATTTTGGAATCAAAACGATCCTCTCATGTTTGTTTCGGGTGTGGCACGTCCTGTTATATAGGATGCAGTTATCAAATTTCACTTTTGTTTTATTATGCATTATGTTGACTTAAGTCGACATGAGGACTACTAAATAAATTGCACGCTTATGTCGCATAAGAAGAGCAGGAGGAAGTGATGTAACGAATACATTTCATTGAGCAAACTAAGGAAGGAAGAGAACTAAGAGCTCGTTAACGAAAGCCTCACAGTGTCCCGAAGCCCTTGTAATTTTCTGGCGCTTGTATTACAGCTGCAAACTGTTGTGATTTATCGACGCTTGGACTTACTTGCAGACGGCCTTGAAGGCGTCGTCAATGTCCTGCGGCGTCTTGGCTTCCTCAATTTCTTTGAACTTTCCTCCCAGACAATCAATCACTTTTTCCTCCAGACATGAGTTGTATTGGTCCACCGCAACAGCATCTGCGAAATGTGTTAACCGATAAGAATTTTTCACACGAAATAAGCTCGCCCCAATTATTTGTACCCTAATAGAATATTTGTAAGATAGTGTGTTCGATGCTGTCATTGAAAAAGGCAGTAACAGTAGCTCTGGATATTTTCTAATATATACGGATTTATTACGCACTTATGCTCCTAAACTATTTAAATTTGAAACCAACCAAGGAAGAACGAGAGAAAGTGAAGATTTATAGCAGTGAACCTCAGAGCGGGCGGCGTGGTCGATGAACGCCTGGCCTGGCGCTAATAAGCACGTTCGTATACTGAGAGGATACAGGAGTAAACTGAGGCGCCCGGTTCATGCGGGCTAAAACGCCATTCGTGCCTGTCTGCGCTTCATGAAACAAAAACAAGACATAATTTCTGAAAGCGCTGCTCCGTTATGAATTTTTCTGAAAAACCGGCTTTTCGAACAGGCGAGTCAAGCATTCACGATTTCCATCATATTTACGCGCGATAAGCACTGGGCCCAGTGTGTTTCACCTGCCTGCTGTGTTGTTACTTGCACTTAAAGTATGCGTGTTATCTGCAGTCCCAGAGGGTTTAAATGTCTTCAAGGCGGGTATGTCATCCTGTGCGGAGAGACGTGGGCCTACCCTTTAGCTCAAAGGTAGAACCGGACGCGGCGCACAGCAGCACGTAGAGAACACGGCTTCGGATGACTTATGTGAATGTCCCGTGCACAGGTGATAGGTTAAGCCAGTACTTTGCAGCCTTGTGGCGGGCCCTCATTGGAAGCTTTAAGGAGAATGGCTTGATAAGCTGAGAACCATGTTTGAGGCTACAACGGCTATGAGGGACGCTTTTTTTGCTCCTTTCTTGTCTGAAGGACAGTACGGTACTACAGCAGCACTACAGTCCAGAGCATCAGAGCACAAGGAACGAAGACAAAACCTTGGCACTGACGGCGCTGTGTGCGTAAACGTCTCGCCTTCGTGCCTTGTTTGCTCATGCGCCACAATGCTCCGACACCAACAATGAGCGGAGTTTATGCTCCCGTCGTCGCATAGGCACGCTTTACACAACTCTAACGCCCAACCTGTGGTTTTCGACATTATAGGGGAGTTTTATTTTTAGATAATGCTTAAATAGCTTCGAAACGGCAAGGGGTCACTGGGTCACTCCAACGCGCGATAGCATGCAGCATGCCTTGGAAGAGTGGTACGCTTCGCAATATTTTTTTTAGAAACAAGGACTTCTTCCTACAGTGACAAAGAAACCTCGCTAATTCTGCGAAGAGTGGACGTATGCCAGGGGCGCCATCTGCATCCATTCGCAAGGCGCCACCTCGATTTTTTCGGCTTAATGTTCAACTGTTTGCTTTGCACAAGGCATGTTACTTAGCTAGCGCACTATACTGTTTCGTATAATCATGCAGTATCAGTAAATAACATCGTATGTTGGCCTCCACGCTCTCAGCAAGGTTTTGCTGCGGCTTCAACTGGCAAGTGAAGCATATAACTGATAACTAGAAACGAGCCTATCCGCGAAGGTTATATCTCTTTTACACTGCGGGGAACAGCATGTACGGGGTCTGCTCAAAGCATCTCTGAAAGTTGTTCTTCGATGCAAGAGAATGTGCTGCACCGAAAAAAAGCTAACGAGAAGAACACTGGCTTTAAGACCTATGGAAGTCTTCCACAATAATTAAGTGATTTATCCTTAAGCTTACAAGAAATGACGAGATATGTCGTAGTCTACAGTTCGCAGTCAACAGTGAGCTCGTGCCTCCCTGATTATGCCAGAACAGTCTGCGGTTGTGCATATAATTCTTAGACGATATCTGGCTGCTTTGTACACAAAGATGAATAATGACTCGCTGCGAGTAGGATACTTGTTTCACATTGGGCCAGAGAATAGTATCGAAACGGCGAGGAACCTCACCTGCAAAAGAGACAGCGAAGGCCAAGATCGCTACGGCGTACACGGGTCTGATCTCCATGTTAAGCGCTCTGAATAGTTCCGCAAGCTGGAGTAAGTGCGCAATATATTAAGAGGCGTCGTCCTATGAAGGGCTCGGAGGCGGTTCCCACCCTTTATATGCTTGACGTGGATAAAGGTCGCTAAGAGGCCACATCACACCTGATAAGGACTCCTCCGTGGCAAGTGGTGTACTTATTTTATCGTGGTTATCAGCGTCTGTCGACGCCAGCAGGCTTTTAAACCCAGAGCATTGACGTCACGATAAGCGAGCCGGTCGTGCAATACCAATCCATTCTCGGCGAGTGTTTGTTCCAAGGCGGATGTGAGCTGCCCATGTCATTAGGCTGGGACGTCGGGTTTGGCTTCTTTGACTGTAACATATCATCGTGAGAGAAGAGTATATTGTCAGAGCTGCGTTAAATGCGTTATAAGCGTCTGATAGCTGCCGATACGTATTTTACGATGATAGTGGTAATTTGTGATATGCTGATAAATTGGGGTTGCTAAATCTCTTTTTGAAATTGTTTATTCTTATTGGTTGAACGACACCGCCTTCCTTCTGATAATTGTGTTCCAGCCTATAAACAGTTCTCAAGGTACTTAGAAACCGATACGAAAGGCTGAGAAACACTGAATTGACGAAATTCTGGAACAAGGTGTTACCGCTTGCTGATTTTCTCATAACAGCCGGGTTGTTGTCGTGATAAGTACGAAACGAAACACCCTTCGTTTTGGGACGGGACTGCGCCGTCAGGACGCTAATAGGAATCAGCAGTGAAGATGGCGTAAAACTAAAAAGAGGCGTAAAGTGCCTTACGGAGAGGACGAAATGCCATATTGAACACTTTTGCCAGCGAGTGCCGCTATCTCGACACCGGCAACGTTCGTAGCGGACGGAGGGGCTCTACATTGGATTGGAAAATGTTTATTGTCAGCACTGAACCCTAGTGAGCACTATCCTAGAAGGCTTAGAGCCCGTGGCTCTCGGCGACCTTGTGAGCTCACTCAGTGGCCCGGACTTGCGTCAACAGGTCTGAGCTGGCCAGTATAGCCTCCCAACGCTCTAGAGAAGGGAGTGGTAGTAGGCCCACCGGGGGCGGCGCCTTTTTGCAGCTCCACAGAATGTGGTTGTATCCGGCTATCTCGCCGCATTCTTTGCAAGTAGGATTGTATTGCGTTGGATACATGAGTGCTACTTTCGACGGCCTAAAGAAGGCTCGTGTCTGGAGTCGACGCCATGTTACCTCCTGGCTTTTGTCGAGCTTTTTGTCTGGTGGCGGATATATTCTCCTTTCCAGTTTAAACTAATTGGTGTAGTCGTGAAAGGATGTGAATGCATCTCTCGGGAAATTTGGGGACTGAACTCGGCTCACTGCTCGGCTGACATAACCTCGAGCTATACTCTGAGCTAACTCGCTTCTCCTGCTCCCCGAGTGTTCCGGCACCTATACTAGTTCCACCTCTCTTTGGTCCCTATTTGATGTCTTAAGATTTGTTCTGCCTCCTGGGAAATCATACCCAGTGCGAAATTGTTTATAGCCACCTTAAAGTCGCTAATTAAGGTGACTGCTTTGGCGCTGGTCATTGCCATGGCGATAGCCGCCTCCTCCGCTGTCCATGAGTTCTTTGTTTTGAACGAACCGTACGTTAATGTTTCACGACCACAAAGGAGCCGCCTCCTTCGTATTCCGCCACGTCCACATAGGCTGTGTACTCCGAGCCTTCTAGCTTGGCTTTAAGGGCCTTTGCTCTTGCTCTCCTCCTGCCTTCCCGAAAAGCAGGGTCCATGAGTTTTGGAATTGGTTTCATAGTGAGTAATTTTCTCACTTTGGTCGGTAATTTTGACTGCACGTTTATTTCCGGGATTCTATGAAGTAGTCCTAGGTTGCTCAGGATCTTCCTCCCCGGGGGTGAGGTTGCGAGCCTGCTTAATAGCACAAATATATGTGCCTCGCATAGTTCTGTGGTGGTGTTGTAGATCCCCAGTTTAGAAGTCTTTCCGTAGGCGTGCAGTGGGGCATCCCCAAGGCTGCTTTATATGCTTGCCTTATGATCGGGCCTATTTTGTTCTTTTCCGTCAGCCCTAGCTCGAGGTAGGGGATGACGTATACTATGCTGCATATCACAAAAACCTGGGCCATTAGGCAGAGATCTTAGTTTTTGATTATCCGTCTTTTGTTAGCTATTCGCCTCATGAGCCTGGTTGTCATGTTAGTTGTCGATTAAGTCCGTTTGCTGTGTCTGTGTTCTTTCTATTGCCCTGTATTAAAAGTACTAGGACCCTGACTTTGTCCACTCTGGCTAGCGGAGTCTCATTTACCTGTACGAGAATGTCTCCTTCGTTGGTATCGTGTTTGCTCGCTCCCAGATCACCAGTAGTTCAAACTTGCTTGGTGAGCATTTTAACCCTGCCCATTTCGCGTATTCCTGGAAAATATCGATCGCCTGTTGGAGATTTTGGGGAGTCTTCAATAGTGGCAGTAGGTTCTTCAACGCCAGTTTCAATAAGAAAAGAGAGAGCACTGAGCCCTGCGGGCTGCCCTTGTCTTCCAGCTTAAAAGTTTCGGATTTGATGTCTCCTAGATTTATTGCTCCTGTTCTTTTGGTTAGAAAGTTCCTAACGAAGTCGTAGGTCCGCTTCCCAGGGCAATCTCTACCATATTAGTTAATATGACCATGTGTTTGACGTTATCAAAAGACACTAGGCCGATGGGACGGCGATCAGTTGGCTGGTCGGTATGCAAATGCCATCGCTGACTGACTGGTCTGTCAAGCTAGACCGACTACGAAGCCAGCACGACCAATGACCCCGTATCGCAGTAGTGTACAGAGTGCACTCAGTGGGAACTGGCAGAATGTGGTGAGGGACTAGTTGGTATGACATTCTATAAACTTAAGAACTTTAAAACTTATTGGTCCTGGTCATGCTAGCCACGGCGACATACGCGATGTGCGTGCACCAGCGAAGATGTGCTTTCATTCGGTGGCTGCGCATAGAACCTATCGTCGAAGGAATTGAGCGACACGGGCTGAAAACGCCGCACGACGGTGCCTCTCGTCGCTCATCGCCGTCGCCTGGGCTTATGCGGCCGAGTGAAAGCTTCACGCCCGAGGCGGTCCAAAAAACTGCGGTTGTGTACCTTATCGTTATCGAGAAACGCGAAACGAGCGGCTGTTTTTCTTATCTTCACACTTTCTCACTAATCAGTGGGGAACTCCTGCCAGATGCTTGAATTTCGGCGGTGGACCGCCGACCCCTTTCGTGACGAGGTCTAGCGAGTACGCAGGATTCGTGTGTGCAATTTCGGCGATTGCGGAGAGCGAATAAGCTAGATTTAGCGTCTGAAAAAAGCTGTCGAGCGTAGTTTTGGCCACAGTGCCCTCAAAGCGACGACTGCCTAAATCGCTGGCCTGGTCTGCACAGCATGTGCCGAAGGCAGCCGGCAGCAGCCGTCGGCGTCGACTATGGACAACAATTCTGGTTGTTTTCATTAATTAAAGTAAGGTCCGAACGTATCTCTAGCCAACTCGATCTAAAATTAAATTTAGGTGAAATTAGAGAAAGCAGATACAATCAGCGGGAAGCGTCGGTATCTTACGCGAAGCATTTCCCAAGCAGGTGATATAGGATCAGCGGCGCATATTGCAGTGCTATCATAGTGTGTAAATGAGTAAAGCTACAATTTGTGAGCAACACTACGTAATATTTAAGATAAGGAGAGCCCACCTTACGATTTATGTCAAGGAAAGGAGCAGTACTGTTAGCGTGCACAGCTATGTAAACAACTCAAGCGCGGGACTGCAGTTGTCGTGATCGCCGCATTCCCAGGCCACAATGCGCACTCATAGTAAACGCTTAATGATGTACTATTATTTTCAAGCACTCATTTAGATGGCGGCGACTCTTCATCGGTGCGTGCAGTGAAAGCATTCGAGTCGCGTAGGGTTTTGCAAGCGGCTTGATTCCTGCAAAAGGGTTCTACGAGCCGAAGGGAATGTATGTTCAGCACACAAATGCACACATGCAGCGGGGAAGTCGTCTCATTCTGCACTTTTCTCTGCTCGTTTCGTGCCTCTAGGTTACTCTAGTGCCACCTTGTGATAATGTGAGTTTAATTATCTAGCTGAGGAATAGCGGACAAGAAATTGGTAGCCAGCTACAAAACGCCTGGCTTTCACGGCGCACATCGGTGAAGACATGCACGGCACGAGCCGCTTTTCACATACGGGAGCACTTGACTGCTCAAAAGAAACCACACTCATAACATAAAAATAACATGTTTAAGAGCTTAAATAATAAAGAAGCGGTTCATCGATTTCTGTTTCCTTAACAATCAGAAAAGGGGTGCCACGAGCGAGTCCGCTTTCTTAAGGATCACTCAGGTCGCGTACTAAGCTGACGGCGTCTGAAAAGAAAACACTGAAAATGCATTTTATTTCGATAAGTTAAAAAAAGAACACTTTTCGAGCGACCGCCGTCTACGGTGCATGCAAGGTGCATGCAAGCACCTCAACAGCGCGCAGCAAACGACGCGGGGCGGGTATGCCCCTCTGACGTCATCGATCAGAGGTTGCCAGAACAGGCTGTAGTCCGCAGAAGAAACAGAAAAAAATCGTTCTAAAAATATTTACCGCACAGAATTTACTGAAACATAAAGGAATTTTAGTTTAACAAGTTCAGAATAAAATGCGAAAAGCAGCGTATGCGTGAAAATAGGCGGTCATGGCCCGTTTAATATAGGAAGAGGCCCAGTATAGTTTTGGCGACCCCTTTGTTGGGCGGGTCTATGATGTCCGCTTTGAGCTGGAGCATGACGTCCTGCGTGAACAAGTTGCTCCTAAAGCCTAGCATTGTTTCAGAAAACACCTCCCTATCCTCTGCGTATTCCTGGAGCCTGTTTAATATTACATGCTCCATCAGCTTTCCCAGGCATGACGTCAGTGATATCGGCCTGAGTTTGCCCACTTCTTTCTTCCCGGGTATTCGAATAAAGATCACCTTGGCATGATTCCATTCCGAAGGTAGACTACCTCGTTTCCATATCTCATTTATGTAGTTTGTGACTGCCGCGACCGAGACTAAACCTAGGTTCCTTTGCATTTTGATGGTTGCCGCATCTGCCCCCGCCGTCGATGTGGCTCTGAGTTTACTCAATGCTCTCCATACCTCCGCTATGGAGATGTCCTCATCTGGCTCGGCGTTCTGTGTATGCCTCGATAAGCTGGAGATGAACCCCCTTTGTCTGTGTTGAGGTATCTGCTCTTCACATCCTCTATTAGGTCCGCGGTCGTTCCCTGGTATTTGTGAACCAATCGTTTCAGCTTCCCTTGCGCCGCCGACCTAGTTTGTCCTGGGTCTAGCAAGCGGCGAAGAAGACGCCACGCGTTCTCGCACCCTAGCTTCCCATTCATTTCATCGCAAATCTGCCCCATGCAGAGCTGACGCTGAAGCTCGTTTGTATAGACTTCTGTTGATCGCGTGTCGATATTCTCTTCTTTAGCCTTCTATTGTGCTTGTGTTTTTCCACCTCTTCATGAGTTTCTCATGGGCTTCCCACATGTGGGCCAGCCTCGAGTCTGTGATGCCATGTTCGTTATAGGTCCGCCAGCCCGGTCCCCCGGTTTCTCTGTGAGTTGTATGCCTTCAGAATAAAGAGACTGTTGTCCGCTTTTGTGTTTTGGATTACTTTTAACATTACGTAGTCCTCGCTTGTGTTTTCGAGTGCGTGTTGTTTTGCCATCAGGTTTCTCTGCATAAGCGTGCACTAGTGTGTCTGTTTACGTCTCTTCTGAGTGTCTCGACCCATTGATTTACATCAGATATCTCTCTCGGAGCGGTTCTGTCCCCGAATTTTCTGAGAGTATCCCAGTCTGCCAGTTTCGTTTCGCGCAGCTTCCCCTTCATCAGCCTGGTATGTGTATCAATGTCTGTGATATAGTGATCGCTACCCAAGGTGTGTCCTGTGCTTAATCACCTCTCACCCTCTAGGACTTTGCCTAGCGTCAAGTCTGGGGACATGTATACGCTGACGCTATTGCCTATCCTCGTGGGGTCTTGCGTTGTCTAGCAGCGTGAGCCTTGAAGTTTTGGATTTCTGTTCATAGTTCGTTTGCCTTGGGGGAGGCCGTCCTATAACCCCATGACGGATGCGGGGCGTTGAAGTCCCCCGCGATTACTAGTGCTTTCTTAGAAGATAGTTTAATGACTTTCCGTAATAGGTCCGCCAGCCCTGTGCCCCTGTTTCTCGGTGAGTTGTATGCATTCAGAATAAAGAGACTGTCGTCCCCTTTTGTGTTTGTGATTATTTCTAACATCACGGAGTCCTTGCTTGTGTTTTTGAGTGCATGTTGTGTTGCCGTCAGATTTCTTTCCACCAGCGTGGCCGTGAACGCCTTCTGTTTGTGTTCCTTTTGTACTTCTAGCGGGGTGTACGCGGCGTAGCCATTTAAGTTGACCGTGCCGCTTGCCTGCTGTACCGCGATTACGTGCGGTGCGTTTATGATGTTTTGAAGGTATACCTGCCGGTTCCCTCTTTTTTGTCTCGAAGCCTCTGCAGTTCCACTGCCAGATTCAAATTTGTTGGCGAGGGATCTTGACGTCCTATAGAGACTGTTGCTGCGGTTGCAGCAAGGGGAGGGTGTGGCAGGCAACTGGGGGAAGCCTGGCTTCTATGTTTGCTCGTCATTCCAGAATTTGCTGAAAATGAGCCATGGTTCGTTCCCTGAACATGACGAATACCGCAATGAGATTATCAGCACGTTCGGCTATTTTGTCTACCCTACCGGTAAGGGCACCAATTCTATTGTCTTGAGCATCAACCCGCTTCAAGAGCTTGTTCATGTCCGATCTTAGCTTGCTGTGGGTTCTAGGCGATGCGTCCACGTTTGGACTACAACTCTCACAGAAAAGGCAGCATAATCGTGCGCTAGAATCTGTCTCATTCTCGAGATGTGACGGTCTCTTGAAAGTGCTCAAAAATAGTTCTCCGGTAGAATTACGGTTGAAACCAAAAGCGTGTGCGCGCAGGCGTTGCTGTCTCCATTGTTAGAAACTAAACCGCTTTGCTGCAAGCAGGCTGCTTGCTGTGCGGTTAATCTGCGAAGTGTGTTCAACGCTGACATGAAATGACCCTGGATTTCGACAAGTGGAGCGATGGAGAGGGCATGAGTAGAGAGTAACGCATGCGCCTTGCAGCGGTGTGAAAAAGGCGGATTCCATGATATTGAAACAGAAGTTACAGCTGGCATCAGCAAATGAGTGGACGAATTCTGAAAGCTTCTCGAGAGTTGAAGTGACTTAGTACATCGTGTGAAATAAATCTAGAACGAAGACAAGAAAGAGGGATGATAGAAACGACCGAACTGCGCTAACAGACGGGATGGAAGTGAAGAACACAGACCCATGCGCTGAAGAAGAGGGCTTAGACGGAATGATTGGTGCATATTGAGGGATACGACTGAACCAGGCTAGCTTCTAACTTTTTCCTTATCGTCCCGTATGTTAGCACTGTTCAGTCGTTTACATAAGCTTGCAACAACTAGCCGGACTAAGCCCACTTCACGAAGAGGGATACGGAGAAGAGCGAAGCCAGAGGGCTTCCAGGATATTTCTAGTGATGCAGCAGGTGCTGCAGAAAAGCCCGCGGCCGTGGAGGGCTCAGAGGTTTTGGAGCTTGGCTGCTGTCCCAAAAGACACGGGTTCGATGCCTTCCGCGCCGGTCGAATTTCCATGGAGGCGAAATACTAGAGGCCCGTGCACTGCGCGATGTCAGTGTACGTTAAAGAACCCAAGGTGGTCGAAATTTCCGGAGCTCGTCACTATGGCATCCCTCATAGCCTGAGTTGCTTTGGGAAGTTAAGCCCCCATAAACCAAACGAAACCAAACCTAAAGCTCGCCAATAATTTTAAAAAAGTAGTGTTTCCAAGATAATAATATGATTTTGCGCCTTAGGGATGCCAGTGTTGGCGGACATCAGATGAGAGGTCAATCGCGTTCAACAGTTATTCGAATAAGTGAATTATAATAATTAACTTTTTAACTATTACACATAGGTAGCTGGTTGCAATTAGATATTTGTTGCCGGCCGTTAGTAACAGCCGTATCAGCTCTTAGAATTTCAGAAATCTGATTGCCCTCGGCGCTGTGGCTTGATAAGTTTTGGCCATTTCTCGCGCAATTCGAGAGTTGCGCTCCCACACTACTCCGTTAAGCGTTTGTCTTATATGTTATGTTTACGTACTGACTTTACGTATTACGCGTGCATGACGGACGCGAACAGTCACAGAATCTAAGGAGCATAAGGGATGTTTTTTTATTTCTTTCTGTTTCGGGTGTTCATCAATTTGATAATAATAGGGTAAATATTTTAAAGGTAATTGATTAGAAAGCAGTAGAAAAACAACCCCATGCCGACGGTGGGATCCGAACCTACAACCCCCGCATTGCGCGTCCACCACTCGACCAACTGAGCTACGGCAACGGCTGTGCAATCTTTTGCATTCGGGGGTATTTATGTGTAGCGTAGGCAAACCTTGAGAGTGTTCACCAGCGCCCTATCAATCTATAATTTACCAGCGCTCGATAATTACCCTGCTAATCTCCCACTGATGAACACCAGAAATTGAAAGGAAACAAAATAAAGTATCCCCTATGCTCCTAGGTTTCTGTGACGGTCAGCTTCCGTCATGTATGTCAAAACGAGCCACTTTTTTACCCTCCATTCTCTAGGTAGTATAACAGGGTTCTCGAACACCTTCCGCCCTCAACTTTCTATCACACTCCTACATGGTAATCGCGGTAGTACAGAACGTAATACGTCCGCCACTATGGACGAGGGTGGCGCTGATGAGCACTTTCAAGCTTGTGTTGCTTTACACGTGAATACCGAAGAAAGCAGCAGATTGGACAGCCGTCGCCGCCGCTCAGTTGATAGGGCACCGGACGCGAAATTCGGGGGTCTTGGATTCGGATTCCTCCGGCTGCATGTGGTAGTTTTTCTTCTGCTTTCTAATCGGTTATCTTTGAAATAATTACCCTATCAATCTGGCAATGACAAACACCACAAATTGAAACAATAAAAAGACCGTATGCTCCTTGTTAATGACGTGGATTGTTGAGCCAGTTGGTATGCATGATCAATGAGTTGGTACAGCATCGTCCTCGTCGTGTGTGTGTTTTACTTCTTGCTTTTAGTTTTTCTCTGCTGCTGTTTTTAATTGACGATGATCATTCGTGTCTGTGACTGTTCGCTTCCGTCATGTATGACAAAACGAGCCCTTGTTTTTCCTTTCCTTGTCTGCTCATACTATGCGTATGTAAACCATGTCCAAAGGCGACACCAAAAGCTAAGAGCTTGGATTCATTGGAGTAACATAATCGCTAAGAGCGACAAAACGGACGGCTTTTTAGAAACGACCTAACTTATGCTACTCAGACAGCGACAGGGCCTGGTTTCGAGTTTAACGCTTTGCGTCAATAATTCAGGTAGAGAGTTACACAGCTCTGCCACTACTTATCCAACTACAAGTAATAAAGCATTTTTTAGCCATAAGTGAACCGGAAAAACATATTCTTCTTGAATGTACAGAACTGGGGGGTGCGAACAGTACGGATTGCCAGAAAAGATTTCTAATGAGGAAACATTAACCAGCCTGTATTATCCCTCTTCTGCCGTCACCGTCCATGGCACGAAATTCCTCAGTGACGTCACCATGCATGCTCTCGCATAACGTCAGCAGTAGACCACGAGATATTGATATCTACAGCAAAGAAGACAAATTAAAATCTCTTCCAAAGGTGCGGGGAATTAAAGCAAGGACCTCCCGAGCGCGACGGCAGCACGTAACCCATGTGCCACAACACCGTGTTACTTCTTTGCGAATAAAGGGGAACCTAGTGTATGCGCTTTCTTACACCTGTACGCTGATGAGTAGGCGTGCCATGAGAACGGAACGAATCTTTAATGAACCTAGCAACCAAGCTCCCAGTGAGTCAATGATTTTACATTCAATGCACGTAAGCACTCTTAAGTACCCTCCGTATCTTTTGAGTCGAGTAGTTTAGCACGTATATTGCGAACGCTGCTTTGTGATCAGTATCTCGAAGCTCGGATTACCCCAAAACAAGAATTAGATGACATCAATTTTAGTTCTCATTTTATATGCGCACTGAGCATATAAAATGGAGTGACATCTTTTACATTAGCCTATAGATTTATATTTTTTTTCCTGCTGAGATGTCAGCAGGCGGATGGTTGAAGAAACTAACAGTATTATAGTGAAGTAAAAAAGCTTAATGAAAGGAAATGCTGGACACTGAGGTTTTATTGTGCTGGAACGTCTTATGCCTGAGCACATTAAAGCACATAAAACAAGAACCCCCGCAAACCGCAGTGCTGCCTATTCATTCTGCTACGAGTGTGATAGGTTAAAAGAACAGCGGAAGTGAATAACCGCCTCCATGCGGTGCTTGGTACCTTTGTTACGACACGGATGACGCTAGCCTACAGTCATTTATCGCCAGCTCGAGTGAGGTGCTGCGTTCTCTTGCCCCAGCTACGCGCCCTTTTACGCCAAGTATGGGTGCATAGTTGAGTCACTTGCTTGGAACGCCTGAAGTTACACTCAGCGACTGCGAATTACAGGACGCGCCTTTTCTGCAGACGCCTATGCAGATAAGATAAAGGTGCCTAAGAGAGACGATAGCGGCGAATCTCCAGCCGTTGCATGAGCACCTTTTTTTTTGCTTGCGGCGTATTCAGGCGCTGTGGTATTCAAAAGGGGCAGCGTCTTCGTCGGGGTCTTTGCGTAGTCCCCATGCTGTAGCACCAGCATCGCACCGACGCACAACCCTTCAGCCTTATTCGAGTATGACATCACCTACACCTCGCCATTTGATATTTGGACAGCCACTTTTGAAAAGCTGTCCCGAATTTTTAGGGGCATACCATGAAGCTAAAGTCGTGTCCAGACAAACACACGAAGCCCGCTTGCAGCGTCAGCCCTTTGTAGTGGAACCAATTGACCACATATTATCATTGTACGAAACGGAATCGAATACGAATACTGCAGCTAACAAACGAATCGAATTTCCTTCGCTTCGGGTCTTACGAATATTCGATTCGATATGCGGCGTGCGAAGGAAAAGAGCGAAACGCTAGCAGTGGAGAGTCGTAACGGGGCTATAAGCCATGCACTTACCGCTGTAGGCGTGAAAAGACACATTCTCACTAGGGAGGACAGCGAAAAACTAGCACCAGATTTCAGAAAATGCAAAGAATGCAGCCTATGTTCCACAGGTTCATTCTGTCAGGATAGGAATTTACATATACTTTGCTTGGCATGCTACCTGAAAAGACAACTTTTACTTTTAAAACGAAGGAAGGTCGCTTGGGTAGAAACTTTTAAGTGAGCTAGCATTCCAGGCTGCATTCACTGAAAAGGCTGTTTGTACTTCTCGACCTCATGCACCTCTCTCCCTCTCTCTCTCTCTCTCTCTCTCTCTCTCTCTCTCTCTCTCTCTCTCTATATATATATATATATATATATATATATATATATATATATATATATATATATATATATAAAAAGAAATATATATAAAGAAATATACCCCGGCACGACCAAATGCATGTTGCTGGCTGTTGTATGGATCAACTCACATTATTTCTTGTATTGTTGTTAATTGCATAATAAGCCGAGATTCATTAAGCTACTTCGCAAGCAACGAAGATAGGCGAAAAAGTCCAATGAGAAAGTTGTAGAAGGGTCCGCGAAACGTCCAACTGAAGTTTCTAACTGTCTATCTATTGCGTATTGGCCTCTTTCGCTCACTGCAGATGCCCGCGGAATAAAAAAAAAAAACTACGTGACATGCCCGCTTGCGCGCTGCGATTGCAGTGCTCTCAAACGTTCCTTAAAGGAACGAACAGAACATTTAGCGCGGCTTGCTGCCGCATAAAAGGTGACAGCGCAGGGACGCAGCAGCTGGCTGTGCGATATAGGCCAGCGGTATGCTTCCATTCTGGCGCATGATAGCGACAAGCAGACACAGTCCTTATCGCTCGTGCTCACGTAAATATATATATATATATATATATATATATATATATATATATATATATATATATATATATATATATATATATCACGTAGTTCAGGCACGAGTTCAGAACACTTGGAGGGGTGGGAGGGAAGAAACCAGGAAGCACTTTTTTTTAACAAAGGAAGAGGGAGAATTGGTGCAGGTGTTCCGGAGAGGCCGAACACCTGCACCAATTCTCTCTCTTCCTTTGTTAAAAAAAAGTGCTTCCTGGTTTCTTCCCTCCCCCCCCCCCCCAAGTGTTCGGAACTCGTGCTTTGCTGTAAACTTGTAAACTTTGTACCTCGCGCATTCTCTATGAAAACTGCATGTTTCAAACGCTGTACTCCACTCAAAAAAGGCTGGTCCTCCAGCCGAAACGTCGTGAATTAAATCCTGTTATGTTTCTTCAATTTTTGGTGATTTTATATTATATTGACCAAATCAGCTGCCAGAAATCACTTTTGATATATATATATATATATATATATATATATATATATATATATATATATATATATATATATATATACATATACATATATGAAGTAAGCTAACAGTCCCCGAAACCAAGGTGCATAGGGGAATGTTTCTTTTTTTAATTTCTAGCGCCAATCAATTGCAGAATAATATTTCGATTAATCTATCGCTTATGACAATTACATATAAAGCAGCAAAAGAAACAACAATATCGCCGGTGGGATCCGAACCCGCGACTTCCGAATATCGCGTCCGGTGCTCTACCAACTGAACTACAGCGACGGCTGTCCAATCTGCTGCTGTCGTGGGTATTTATGTTTACTGGGTGTGAGCGAACCATGGGTATATATATATATATATATATATATATATATATATATATATATATATATATATATATATATATATATATATATATATATATATATATATACATATATATATATATATATATATATATATATATATATATATATATATATATATATATATATATATATATATATATATATATATATATATATATAAAGCCGCCGTGGCTGAGTGGTTATGGCGCTTGGCAGCTGACCCGAAAGACGCGGGTTCGATCCCGGCGGCGTTGGTCGAATTTGGATGGAGGAAAAATTCTAGAGGCCCGTGTACTGTGCGATGTCAGTGCACGTTAAGGAACCCCAGGTGGTCGATATTTCCGGAGCCCTTCACTACGGCGTCTCTCATAGCCTGAGTCGCTCTAGGACGTTAAGCCCCCAAAACCTAAACCCATATATATATATATATATATATGTAGACAATAAACTGTAACGACCATATGTCAACGTGGCAGTGATAACTATAAACGCGTGCGGCTGGTTCGCTCTAGAACGACCGCCAACGAGCAGACAAATGTCTTCAGTGCCTGGTTCTTTTTGTCATTTAACCCCTTTGCAAGTGTTGATGGTTGCCTCTGATCCCGACCTGGAGCTGCGCAGCGGCGCTGTAACATCCGAAATGTCAAATAACGCCCCCCTGGCGCACCAGCCACCGCCTTCGCAGGTTGTCTGAGCAGGCACGCCTCAACAACGGGACCCAGCTGTCGTCAGTGGTATCGGCAACTCTGACGTCAAGGACTGGATGGCTTCCTACGAGCGGGTCACCACGCACAACCACTGGGACGACGCCATGAAACCTAACAACACATCTTTTACCTCGCTGATGTCGCAAACATCTGTTTCCGCAAACACGAAGCGGATATCGCCACATAGTCGACGTTGAAGACAAGCTGCACTGAGGTATGTGGCCGTCCTGGACTGGCAAGCTCCACGCCAAACAGTGCTTACGAGAGCTGCCTAGCAGCCCGGAGATACATTCGCTAACTACACAAGGGACGTGGTTCATCCTCTGCAAGCGCTTGAACGCTCAGAGGTCAGAGTTTGACATCATTTAGATTTATCATGAAGGGTATCGATGAAGGGACCTTCCAAATGCTTCTGGCCAAGCATCCCGACGCCATGGCCACCGTCATCAGCTTGTGCCAGAGCTACGAGGAGCTCCGCAAGCATCGCGTCCTCACTCGCCACACCGTGCAGCGTGGCTGAGGTCCTTTCCGCTCATGCCGTGATCGCAGGAGGGCCGCAGCTCATGCAAAATATTCTGCTATTCATCAGAGAAGAGGTCGCACGTCAACTGGCGCTCGTCCATGGAGCTCGAGCCTTATTACCAGCGCTAACTCCCACCCTTCAGCAGACGATCAGAGCCCAGATCACGGAGGCCATGCCACCCCTGCCTCAGCAACCTGTGGCTGCCCCTCTGACGTACGCCGCTGTTCTGGCGAGACCAACAACGCATCCCCTGGGCACCTTTCTAGGACGCCACTCATGAGACGCCGTCTAAGACGCCCCAGCCTGCTTTCTCGTATCGGGCAGGCGTGGCACAACCATCGCCTCGCTTCGCGCCGAAAGTCCCTCACTACTGTCGTCCCGGGCGCATTTGCGACAACAGGCCCGTTTGCCTTGTCTGCGGTTTCGCCGGCCGCGTATCCTGCCACTGCCGCAGTCGTCCTTCTTCGCCGGATGACGTCCTGGCGCCATCTGCGTACCGGTCTTACGCGCAGCATCACCGCGTGCAAGCTGACCCACAGCCTCCTGCCTTCACAGAGCGCCAGGTTGCAACCTCTCGCCGCTCTCCATCTCCGCGGCACCGTTCTATCTCCCTCATGCGCAGTCGCGCCAGCCCTTCCGCCCCGGAAAACTACTGAGCGTAGTTCGCGGTGCAAAAGCTCCGCCCTCTACGAAATCTAAAAGGTCTCTGATATCACTAACAAAGATTATCGATGTTTTTGTAGAAGGTATCGCCACGTGAGTTCTCGTGTACATCGGGGCTTCTCAATTATGAACGCGAACTTCTGCCAATGACTGAAGAGAGTTATGGCGTCTTTTTCTGGATTTCCTCTGTGCACTGCTACCACACAGCAGGTCAAGCCAATCGCAGCGTGCCCATCATGGTCATTATTCAAAACGTCTGGTACATAATTCAACTCCTGATCCTATCCGCTTGCTTTTCTGCCGTAATGGGACTTTCTGTCTGAGCACTCCGCCGTCGTCGATGGCGCCCGAGCCGAAGTTACCTTCTCTGCCCTGCTGAACAGGCCCTCGGTCGAACCGTCTCCTGAGTATCCTGCCAAAGTGCACCTTTCTCACGATTTCGAGCTCCCTGCACATTTCTACGTCTTTCTATCCTTCTCGTGCTCCTTACCACGCGACAAAGCTGCCATACTTGAACTCTTTACTGCCTCCGGGTTGTTCTTTCGCCGCTAGAACCTGCCTTCCTTTAGCAGTCCTCACGATGACCTCGGGAAGGACAGCGATGCTCGTAAGCAACCCCCTACTATCTCATGTGACCCTGATTCATGGTGAATGCCTTGGGCACGTAAAATCGGCTGATCTCCTGGAAGTCGTCGACGAACGGGAAACTTCTTGCTCCATCGCTGGACTCTCAATCCTGTTCCCCTGTCACCCCGACCGCCGTCTGACATCCGCTATAGCGCGATCGATCATGGTCTCCGTTCTACTTACCGTGACCAGCTGTTCCACCTGTTGCACCAATTTCGTTCATCGTGTGACGCGTGCCACTCTCCCCTCGGGCATTCTTCTGATGTCCACTATATCATTGACACTGACTCCTATCCACCGCTGCGACAGTGCCCATATCACGCGTCAACACCAGAGCGTCGAGTCGTCACCGAGAATGTGGACGACATGCTGGACCGCGGGATTGTAAAGTCGTTGAACAGCTCTTGGTCATCTCTGATCGTGCTAGTTCGAAAGACGGTTTCATCAGATTATGCGCTGGTTATCACCGTCTGAGCACAAAAAACAATCCTCTGCCACGCATAGATGACGCCCTGGACTGCCTGCAAGGCGTGAAATTCTTTTCGTGACTGAACCTGCGTTGTGGATATTGGCAAATCTTTATGGTCGAATGCGACCCTAAAAAGCAGCTTTCGTCACGCCTGACGCATGATGCGAATTTAACGTCATGTCCTTTGGCCTTTGAAACGGCCCCCCAACATTCGAACGCATGATGGTTAACGTCTTGCGTAGCTTTCGCTGGAAGACGACGTGCCTTTGCTACCTCGACGACATCTCTGTGTTCTCGGCCAACTCCTCTACACATCTGAATTGCTTGCGCCAAGTGTTCACCTACTTAACCACTTCAGGACTGCAACTAAATTTGAAGAAATGCCACTTTGGAGCTCGCCAACTGATCATACTCAGCCACGTCGTATCCAAACCTGGCATTCTTGCGGATCCCGCAAAGCTCCCAGCCGTTGCCGACATTCCGAAGCCGTCCACTCTCATAGAACTGCGGAGTTTCATAGGCCTCGAATACTACTTTCAGCGCTTCATACGAAATTTTGCTACAATTGTTTCAGCTTTGATGCGGCTTCAAGACTAGTGATCTTTTATTTCATGGTCCTCTCAAAGCGATGAAGGTTTTGCTACTTTACGTCAGCTCCTTACTACACCCCCCATCTTACACCATTACGACCCTAATGCCCCGACAGAGATACACAAGGATGCTAGCGGCGTAGGCATTAGTGCAGTGCTCCCACAGCTAAAACCTGGATTTCACCAATATGTTGTCACCTATTCGAGCCGCCAGCTGTCCCAGGCCGAGATCAATTACTCCATCACAGAAAAAGGCTGCTTCGCCATTCTGCAAACAATAACCAAATTTCGACCCTACCTCTACGGTCCTCCATTCGACGTAGTCACCGATCATCACGCTTTATGCTGGTTGTCGTTGAAGGAACCTTCGGGTTGCCCTGGCCGTTGGCCCTTGCACCTTCAGGAGTACTACCTTCGCACCGTCTACCCCTCCGACGCAAGCACTCTGCCGCTGACGCCCTGTCCCGGTCTGCGGTGCCTTCCGACACTACGACTATCTCCAGCACTGACCTCGTACTGTCCTCGTTGCGCCCACCAAACATGATTGTAAAAGCGTAAAGACCCATGGATTACATCTCTCGTGAAACATCTGTCCGGCCACCCTAGGCAGCAACCTCTCGATCATTTCGGCGTCAGGCCCGCCACTTCGCGCTTTACGAAAGTCTCCTTTTATGTCGTAATTACATGTCCGAAGTTAGAAAATGGCTCTTCGTCGTTCCTCGCCACCTCCATGCTGAAGTCTGCGCACGCGACCATGCCAACCCCCAGACTGATAATGCTGGTATTTTGAAAACGCACACTCAACTTCGGCACCGGTACTACTGGAGCGGACGGTACATCTTTTCACGCAAGTACGTTCACTTATGTCTTGACTGCCAACGCCGCAAGTCTCCACCACAGCGTCTTTCTGGACCGTCGCAGCCATTACCTTGCCTTGCTCGTCCCTTTGAATGCGTCGGCATCAACCTTTACTGGCCCCTGCCCTCTTCCCCTTCTGGTAACCATTGGGTTATAGTAGCCATAGATCATCTCACGCCCTATGCTTAAACGGCGGCTCTTCCCGCGGCTACACAGCGCGAGATTTGGCTTTCTTAATTCTCCGCCAACGCGCCCCTCGTGAGCTTCTGAGCGATCGCACCGCTAGTTTGCACACGTTTGGGATTCGCATCGACGACCTTTCCGCCCCCAAAGCATGCATTCCGGTAACTTCTAGATGGCCATTATGGCCTAATCGTTTGTCGCAGAGGGTTCCAGATGTGGTCAAACGATTAGTCTTGTTGTAATGCACACGTTTATACATTACATTTTTATATAAGGAGGAAATTAACATACCGGATATAACGAAGGTGGCTCTAAATCGCAACAGTCGTGCAAAATCTAAGTTGATGGCGCTGCTTGTATCCTAGAAGGAATGTTTCAGAAACGAAACACCTTCAGATGTTTGTATTTTGTCTTCTCCACGTTTGCTGAGCACCCCGATCTGAACACTTGAAGCTCCCGTAGCTAATGCTCTTAAGTCAAAGACTGATCCAGTGTTGAGAGAGAATTTTTTCATGGAAGTGACGTGCTGCGTATCATAAAATAGCAAAAAAATACTTTATGACGTCGTTCATTGCCTTCGCTGAAAATTTCATGACGGTGACACGAAAATATCGCCTAATATAGAGAACGGCGTATGCAGCCGAAGGCGAAATGCCGCGGCCGGCGTGTTTCATTCGATTTGAACATGGGGCGCTGCCTCGAGCCTTCGCTAGAATTTCCCGGGGAAAAAGAGCCCGATTATCGGTAAGGTGATGGGGCGTTATACCCCGCGACGCTACAGATTGGGTGAGGAGTTTTGTGAAATGATGTCACGAACGACTTCCATAAAAGAGTGTACTTGTTCGGGGCTACCTCCGCCTCCCCCCCTCCTCCCCGTGGCCAATGGGTTTAACTTGCGGGAACTCTGGGACTCGCTACTGTGAACGCACATTTAATGCCCATTCAGACTTGCAAGCCGCAAAGGGCATGCGACCGGCAGTCGCTTGCGATCAGGCAGCAGCTCAACAACGCAATTTCTCACACTTGCAAGGACAACCTGCGGGCCTCCTTCTCGTTTGATTCTCGGTGGAAGCGAGAATAAAGTCTTCGGAAAGACGTCAATCACGTGCTTTCGAGAGTTTCGTCTGCTTTGGCCCAGTATGGCTCCTGCACCCCCGCGCTCGGTCCTCTAAAGTGCTCTGGTCCCCAGTGTGACTGTGTGCTACGACAACCTGAGCGAACAGGAGGATGTCTGGTGGTTTTGATGTGCACCACGACCATAAAATTAAGCGTCATGATAACGTAAGGCCGCCCTTCTAGGGGCCGGCATGCCAGCCTGGATGCCGGCCGCCAGCATCAGAAAAATGCGACAGTAATGTTTGTTCAAGCCCATACTAAGCCGTCGGATGGAGTATCGCTGGCCAATATCGAGTTGTTCATAGAATCTATAACAGGAATGCAAACAAATGTCTTCCCATAGCGACTTTAATTGCTGCTGCTCAAATGCGGCTCTCCTGGCCTCAGCTGGCTCCGCTCCTGAAGGTGTCGCGGAAACCGAGCATATCTTTATTTTTCTATCAGACGAGGTTCGCAGTAAAACGATGACGAGAGCAGCACCTCAGCGCTAGCCAGTTCCGAATTGCATTTAGCTGCCGCATCGATGTGATACCGGCTAGGCTTAGCGAGGATTAGGGCAGCCAGGGATATAGTGAACTAGAATACCTATCTAGTGGCGCGAACGGAGGCTCGCGGCAGCGTAGCAGCTGAGGCAAAACGCCTCTCCTGGCCGCAAGGGGCGCTACTGCGCCTTTTACTAGCCCCGCGCTGCCGCTGCCGGGCTGCTTCTCACATTCGGAACGGCTCTCCGGGCGCTGAACTGGCTGAAACGAAGTGTTTTGTCTGCGTTCTACGTTTCGGCGTGGCTCCTCGAGCTGTAAACTCTGAGTGACCCGGAGAAAATCGTCTTGCGTGTGTGAAGTTCGTGCTATAAAGGCACTACAGAGAGACACGATGCCGAAAAGGAAGACGGACTCCCATTGCTTTGCCCCGGGCTGTCGGAGCAGTTATCCAGGAGCTCCTAAGGCGTCTTTGTTCACCGCTCCCACGGACGACGAACTTAGGAAGAAGTGGAAGCGCAATCTGCGAAGAGATGACAAACCTTTCACTGGGTCCTCAGCGGTCTGTGAGCGCCACTTTGAGCCCGAGTGCATATTGCGGGACTACATACACACGATAAATGGCTCCGAAGTGCGACTTCCCCGTGGGAAGCCGTCACTGGCACAAGGTGTAGTGCCTACCCTCCTGCCTGACAGTCCGTCTTACCTTTCTGTCCGAAGAGCGAAACAGAGGCCAGAAAGAAGGTCAGCAACAGCAAGCGACAGGACGCACCGAATGAAAGTGCAGATGTCGCGCAGGAAGCGCTTCGTCAGCCTGTAACCGATGTTTTGATTTCCGAGCTGAACGCTCGAAATGAAGCTGCAGGCCCCACCGAGAGTGAGCCCTTCACAGTTAACATGCTTCGAGGAGTGATGCTTCCCTCAAAGACCTGGTGCCGGATAAATTGCGACAGTGACGCCAGCATGCTCTTCGCAACATCGATACGAAGAGACTCCGCACTTTCCAATAAAAGTATAATGCTCGCCTGCCGTGTATTTATCAGCCTGGCTTATGTCATGCATACACTGCAAGTAAAATTTTCCGAAAATTAGGTTGTAAATGTTTTCAGTCATAGGTAAAATTTTCTGAACAAAATGCGTTTCTGAGGCCGCTTAACCGTCTCCGGAAAAAACTGATATCCGTTAGACTAGATCACGCGTAGCTACGTGCGCCTAGGCGCGCGCACAGATGAAGCAGGGGTGTAGTTCTCTATAATTAAGTCGCCGCGGTGGCTCAGTGGTTATTGTGCTCGGATGCTGACTCAAAAGACACCGGTTCGATCCCGGCCGCGCCGATGCCCGTGTACTGTGCGATGTCAGTGCACGTTAAAGAACCCGGGTGGTCGAAATATCCAGAGCCCTCCACTACGGCGTCCCTAATCGCCTGAGTTGCTTTAGGACGTTATAGCCCATGGCACCAAACTATAATCGCAGATAAACAATATAAGCCTGGCAAAAGATGCACCTAGACAACTAACATCCACCGGCAAATCCGTGAGCCTCTCTCATTGCCCGGCGCCCGTTCTCGGTAGCAGACGGCATACGACGACGCGATTTTTCATCATCGCCGAAATGCTCAAAGGGGCACGGCAGGGGGAAAAAAGGTTCCTATGAGGTTACGTTGAAGCTAGTTGAAGCAAATGGCATGCATGTTTATTAACTACAGGCGTATTAATGCGCCACACCGGAACAACGACTCGGAGGAACACACACAAGCTCCAACGACGACGCCGCAACGCCGCTAGAAAAAGTTGCAGTGGCGCCACCTGGTGGTTTCTACGCCAAACGGCACGCCCGCGCCTTTCCGTTCGCGCCACTAGGATAGTATTCTAGTTCACTCTAGCCAGGGAGTAGCGCGTAGTTCAATGCCCGGCGCGCCCGCAGGCGACGTCGTTGCCGAAAGCTCGGCTTGCTCACTGATTGGCTCAGCAGCTTGCGGCTTGCACTCGGAAGGCTGAAAAATCGAGCAGCGAGCGACTGGCCTGCGAGTGAGCGATACTTTATGCCCACGTTTGTAGTACTGGGGAACAACTTTTAACGCCCATATGCTTGGGGTGTCGGCTGTGTTGCGGCGAGTTTTAATTAAGATTGTCCGCGACACCATCGTCACCGTTCGTGACGCACAGGCTGAGAACTTCACCTTCCACATCTTTGTTGGCCTGACCTTGTAGCTTGTCTCCATGAGATTGCATGAGATTGGCTGCTACCTACAGTTCGCTTTTGTGTTGATTTTTTATTCTTGTCACATTCTTTGCGTGGGGGTGTCATCAGGTTAGGGAAGTAATCTGATTTCTGCGTTGGCCTGAAGTGCAAGCTTTTAGATGTGGGGGCAGGCTTACGGGGCCCCCTTGTTCGCTGTAACTGCAGTTTGGCCATGAGGGTAGTGCTTTTTTTTTATTGTGATTCAGTGTCATTTACTCCAGGCATAAATTAATGAAGTAAGCATTATATTTTGTAATAAATGAACATTTATTATAACTGCAGTCATTATAAGTGTGCTTGACTCTAAAATGGCTGTCTTACGGTGTTCAGTATTACATTTTAAGACCAGCCCGAAGACACAACACAGGAGAAGAGATGAGAACAAGACGAGGCTGGTCTAAACTGAAATTGTATTGAAGGAAAGCGGCAAAAGACGACCTGCAATGAGATGCACGCGCTCACAACCGCAAAGCAGTGAGAGGGGAAAAACAATTGAAAGGCACTGGCATATTAGTAAACCATCTAAAAAACAAATTCCTTACTGTGAAGGTTCACCGACGGCTTAGGCACGCACATGTCCTTAGCCTTACCGATGTAGTAAGCCCCAACTATATCCGGACAGATTTATCACTTCCATAAACCACTGATGTGCCGCGAAAATCGGGCGTGCAAACAGAGAGGTCGTCTTCCGATTGCATTCATGAGATAGAACGTGCAGTGCCAGGTAAGAATTCGCCTTCCCCCTATACAGTGAAAGTGCACTCAGCAAGGCGCACATTCAGACATCTGCCTGTCTGTCCGTAGTAGTTTCAGCTACAAGGCAGTGAAACGCAAAAAATCCTTTTACTTTTGTAAGTGGTGAACCTTTTTTTATCTCCCACTGTGCATAGCGGATGATTACCCGTACTTTTATCAAGCTTAGTTTGAACGGTGGTGCAAATGGCTCCTACCTCACTTTTAGGTGTCAAGACAACACAGCATCATAATTTGGTGCGACTTTCTTGAGACGGTGCGAACTGCCGTGGAGGTAAGGATGTGGGGATCTGCCCTGCAGTCCCCTGTGTAGACTTTCCCGCGATGCAACGTACAGCAGCAGCCTCGAGGAGGAGCACATTTCCTTGTTAGTTAACTAACGAGAGAGGGCGCCAGCGTCGAAGCGGGAGAGACTGCTCGCACGCGGGAGAGGGCAGAGGGGTTCGGCTGGGATGTCGGTGCGAGCGGACGTGTCGCTACCCCGGCCGGTGCTTGCACACATTCTCAGTGCACCGATGCTCCTCTCCCTCCCGCCTGGTGCTTGCACACCCTCCCAGTGCACAGAGGCTCCCCTCTTCCCCGCCCGGTGCTTGCACACACTTCCAGTGCACCGAGCCTCCCCTCCCCCGTCCGGTGCTTGCACACGCTCCCAGTGCACCGCGGCTCCCCTCCCTTTTGGGCGCTGACGTTGCTACGACCGTGCGACTTCTGACCGGCCAAGGACTTCCACGGATAGGACGGCGGCAACCTGTCGCGGAGGAACGGTGCGACCTTGGACCCTCTGCATACGCCTGATTTCTGATGAAATACCGCCCTGCCAACTCGCAAAAGTGGAGTTCTGTGGAGATCTGGTTTCTTATAGACAGCAACCTGGGCAGCTCCTCAGCAGTGCGCATCGACATGGAAGATCTGTGCTATTCATTGTCACATGGTAGACTTCTGAGACGTGTGCAAGACTGCATCGGCGTGGACAATGAGCAAGCTTTTACAGATGATTGCGTGATTTCGGTTGCTAGCTTCATAGGGCAGTTGTCCTTTTACTGCAAATCCGCATTTGTCAGTTGGCGGGGCGGTGTTTACACACAGGTCGTACCTTTGCTCAGCAAATTTTTTTTCGTCGAAAGTCGATAAAGCATTAGAGCCTTGTTTGTAAGACCTTAGCATAGTAGCATTTCGTTATGTTCATGACTACCTAAATTTCCTGGACATAAAAGACTCAAATAAGTTGGCGCAAGATGTTTTAGGAATCTTTAAGGCGTGCGGTCATGGCCTGTCGTTTAAGTCAGAATTGTCTAAGCAGAACCGTCAGCAGTTTCTTGATTCAGACCTGCGCTTAGTGGAGGGCCATGTTTGTTGGGGCCACAGCCCGAGATCGGGGAAACTTCTTTTTAGCTTTTTAGGTACGAGTCGGATCACTCCTCACTGGGGAAGGATGTTGAAGAGTTGTACTTGTCGCTGGGTAAGGACAGTAAAGATGGAAACACTTGATGGGTGTGCAATCGCGTGAATGACGTCATTTTAAAACGCCATCACTGTGCTGAGGACGCATTCCCATATCAGGTTTCCAAGCTAATGGGAGCTTGGTTACCACTTGCTCATCTCAGCCACCTGTCAGAGCGTGCTTTCAGTCGCTTGAGGGAAAGGAACACATACACTGCTGATGCTGATATACCTTACCTCCACAGCATTTCACAGTCTCAAGAAAGTCGCGGCAAAGTATAATGTTGTCTTAACAGCTAAGTGCATGATAAGAGGCATTTGCGCCGCCATTAAAAAAATGCTTGATTAAACCATGTGTAATCGTCCGCAATGGACAGTGTCACATAAAAAAAGGTTCACCACTTGCAAACGTAATAGAGTTTATTGCGTTTCACTGCCTTATAGCTGCAACTACATTGGGCAGACAGGCAGATGTCTGAATTTGCTCCTGACTGAGCACTTTCACTTTATAGGGGGGAAGGCAAGCGCTAATCTGGCAGTGCACTCTCAATCTTGTGAATTCAAATCTGAGGATGACCTGTCTCTTTGCACGCCTAATTTCCGCAACACATCAGTGGTTTACGGAAGGGAGTAATCTGTCGGTAGATAGTTGAGGCTTACTACATCGGCAACGTTAAGGACACGTGCGCCTAAGCAGTCGGTAAACCTTCACCATAAGGAATTTGCTTTTTTAGATGATTCATTTGTATGCCAGTGACTTTCGATTGCATTTCGCCCTTTCACTGCTTTGGGGTATTGTGCGCACGCATCTCTTCGCGGGTCTTCTTTTGCGGCTGTCCTTCAATAAAATTCAGTTGTTAGTCCAGCCTCCTCTTGAGCTCATGTCTCCTCCTGTGTTGTGTCTTCTGGCTGGTTTTAAGGTCAGTGCCAACTCGCCCAGTCATGAGCCTTGTTCAGTATTACGACATTTTAAATAAAGTGAGAACTTTACTAAACTATGTTGCCGGGGATTATGTCCGCAGCAGTTGTGGGCAACTCTGAAGAAATAGCGTCAAACGAGTGGTTGTAATTTGAAGAGGATGATGTGAGGATGCTGCACAAAAAAAAAATTTCGAAATCGGGTAATTAATTGGAGCCAAAAATGTAAAAAAATTGGCCGGGTCAGAGCAAAAGTGCCACGAAATTTGAAAACGCCGGAAGTAGGCGGAGTTACAGCGTAGCGTCAAATTTGATAAACCGGAAATGTGGACGGAGCCAAAGCGTGGCGCCAAGTTTGAAAACTTGAAATGGGAAATCACGTGACCAGTGATAAGTGACCGATACGTAACCACGAGATAGAAAAAAATAATATATTAGGGGCAATTAGGTAATTAATGAGAAGCAAAAGGTATTGGACGGGAAAATAGATTGGGCGGGTATTTGGTGAGTGGGTGCGAATGATGCATGGCAGAAAGTTTGAAAACTCGAAACGGTTGCTGAGATGAAATGAGGGTAAAATAAGAGTTAATCGATAACCAATCAAGTGAACGAGAAAAAAACCTGGCGCCAAATTTCAAAGGCGACTAGTTTCGAGGAGGCATCAATGCTTCCACATTGTTTTTTGTGGGTAGTTGCAGTGATCTCTGTTTTTTTTCAGCCCAGACAAAAGACCACTTTTCTTGGCTCATGGGCGATGTAGCTAGGAACCTGCGGCCAGGACAACTTTGGACAGCGTGCATCAGCAAGCATGAAAAAAGCACATAACAGTAAATAAAATTCATTATTTGCATTTAAATTCTGATGCATGAATTACTCTGGAATGCACAAAGCTTGTGTTAATTGATAGGCGACCATTAACAAGCTGTGAATTTCTGTGCATTGCCTACTGGAGAACACACAAAGCTTCTGTTTATTGACAGGTGGCACAGTGACGACTGCGACACAGCGTACGAGCACTACACAAGACACGCTACAGAAGACAAGACAAACTACACAAGACAAGACAGACTACACAAGAGAGGACAGACTGCAGAAGATTGACTACGAAAGACAAGACGGACTACAGAAGACAGGACAGACTACACAAGGCATGCCCAAAATACGACACGACTACAGACTACAGAAATATTCTGTCTTAGAATCCTGTAGTGTGTTTTGACTGTGAATGGAAAAACCCCGGCAAGAAAGCGACTCAAAAGCAGAACAGAAGACGGGTTGGTGGTGGGGAGGTGGGGGATGTGGACTGGTGAGAGCTTTATACTTCTTACAATGCCAAAGAGGTTGCAATGAAGCTTCCAACTAGCCCTGCTATGTTAATCACCCTTGTCGTGCCTGTGACGTCCATGCAGAATACGATGCCTTAAAAATGCGCAGCTTCGCGTTGGCCCAACAGTAAAAGTGCATGCAAGATCCTGCTGCCTGTGTGCAATACGCGATCTTTCGTGTAGGGGTTGTGATTTCTTGAGCGAAAAACTCAAATGCGAAAAACATGGAAGAAACGTCGCTCGGCCGCGGCAATTTTATCTTAAGCATAAACTCTCTTAAGCACCATAGCTGCGACCGGAGAAAATAAAAAGGACAGAGAGAGGATAGCAAGGAGAGGAGAGTGATAGCGAGAAAGGAGAGGGGAGAGCTATGTGCACTATTTACTAAGCACAAAAGCTAAACAAGTTTGCGCCGCTGCATGCTGCGATCTCAGCTATTTTTGACCTGGCGTCTGGAACGCGTGAAGAACCTTTCCGACGAGTTAAAAAAAAGTGATGTGCCCCTTTCAGTGCATGAAAGCAACCAAATGCAGCGCAAAGCACAAGTGCTCCGGTAATGACTCTTTTCATTGGGAGTTTTATGTTTGACAGGGATAAGGTTCCCGATCCACGCTGCTTTTTTTGCAGCACTGCATGAATGGTCACGAAAGAAGGCGTCTGCACCTGGTACTACCGTGAAAACCGCATTCAGCCGCTATCATCCTACTGATGGCAGATATGTACTAGCCAGCAGATTTATCCACTAGTAGTAGAGGTACGTACTTGACTGTACTCCTGAATATTCTTTTACCATGAAAAACGTTTAAACTTCAGAAACATCAACGCCTGTCCAATGAAAATGTGCCCCGAATTTTTGTGTGTACATGACTCAAACTGCACTAGAAGCACCTGATATACGTCGAGATTTTCGAAGGCGTAATGGCTTTCATGTGTGTGTTTTTATTTCATTCTTTCTTCCTCGAAGTCATGCCTTGTAACCAGCGATAGCAAGACTGGCCTGTATGTTGACAGCCATTGCATTTCAAGGTTTCATCCTTGCTTGCAAGGGTGGCATATCTATTTTCGCTCTTAAGAGTACCTCAAACTCAATGCCTGAAAAGAGCGCGGGTAGAGACGCTCCCCTTATTTACAACAGGGGTCAATGCGTTGTATCTGCAAACATCCAAAGCCAGCTTCTGGGCACTTGGCTCGAAAGTTTTGTCCAATGAAAGCATTGTAACTGAAATCAGGGCCTATAATTTAAATTAAGCAATCACTCTGAAACACAAAGCTCTAAAATGAGGCTTGCATAGCAGTAGTAATTCCATATAATGATGCTACTGATTAACTATTTATCTACTCCCGAAAATGGCGGAACCATCCTGAAGACTGATTGCGCTGCATTAGAGGAGGTCGGCAGGTATCCCTTGCGACTCTGCGGCCTTCAGTGCGCGCGAGATCACCTGGCACTGCTGGGCCAGCTCCGTGGTACGCAGGAAAGGCTCCCACGCATCTACAATAGTTGAATTGTCAGCGTTGTGTTGTGTACATGTAGACATCGTGTGAAGGAATGTGGCCGGTTGTGAGCAGTGCTCGCCGCGTGATAGGAAGCGGCAGGCTGAGGAGAGCGCTCCGCCCGGTAGTTGGGTTCTCGGGCTGAAGCATGCGCTTGTGCGTTCACGCTGCGCCTCATGGGCTAGCGCCCATATCAAAAGACGAGGAGTAACCGGTAAGGGGAAAGATCGGAAGATAGTGTGTGCCTGTCGGGAGATACGACCAGCACCAAAGTTACGAATGACTTGTTGAGAGTCACCAACGACTACATTGGTGGTGGGGTCAGTGGCAGCTGGCGCGATGGCAACCTGTTCCTCGGCGGTAACAGTTCTGGAGTTCAGGACACTGCAGGCATTGTAGCAATTTCTGTATGGTGCCAATGCGACTACAACCACATCAGCTCCCTAATGGAGTGAAATATACTCCTCTGAGCGTAATAAATGCTACCTTGTAATATAAGCAATTACCCCTTCTAAAAACAACCACACAAATTACTTAAAAGTCATATACAAAGCAGCATATAGCACTTTTGTTAGTTGCCTTGCAAACTTAACATAAACTCCTGTACTTTCCTCAAACGAGGCTTTCCAGCCTACTGACTGCAGAGGGTGGCAACACTTCTTTTGAAACTTCTCAAATACTTCACTCTTAGGAGTAAAAGGGGGGCTCCTTTTCTGTAGTGTATGCGAACCACTCTTTCAGGAGTGCGCTCCAACACAAATGGGTGAAATGGCAACGGAGTCGGAAGCAGGGCTCAAAACAAGTTTGTATTTTTAAAGGCAAGAATGGACGCTCCGTGCACGTGAACGGCCGCAAATAAACGTTGGGGTCATCGAAGGTGCTGGCCTGTTATTTTTGGAAGAGATCTTCGTTGCGTGCATCGTGAATGACAATCTTTGTGGCGGAATTCTATCGGCGTAAATAATAGTTAATTGAAAATGTGATTGTGCTCTATATGGAACGGTGGCGCTTTTCACTGTGTATTGCGTTATCAAAAAATACAAATAGGCGTTTTAAGAAACCTTTCAGTCCACCTAATACAACCTAATACAACTAGGTATAAATTTTGTTTTCAGTAACTTTCAACTGTTTGACTTCTCGTGACTTGTGATCAAATGTCCGTCGAATTTATATCAGATAAATTGTTATCTAAATTTTTTGGAGAGAATATACTGCAGCCATGAAATTTGAAACATGAGAGCTTCAATGTGCTCTCTCGTGGAACAATAAAGCCTCGGGTTGTCTCGAGAAAGCCAGGGCCACGGCGGTAAACAAGAGAGCGGTAAACCTGGAGCCAGCTTCCGTAGTTTAGTTTTTACCAGCTATTGAAACCAACTTGTTCAAATAGGCGTCCACCCACTTTAGAGCTGGAAGAATGCTGACTGCGTCACACTCTTTTGCCTTGTTTCGAGCCTCCTGGACGCAAGTGAAAAGCACAGCCTCCATTCTGTAACAAAGAGCAAAAGCGCAATAAATATGTGCTCTTCATGAATGGCGAATGAAAAGTAGAGACGATCCCTATTACATTGGCATTGTAAATCAGGTTCTGCGACACCGTCTCTCTGGCGACAGTCAGCGGTGGCACTGTTAGTCGCAATGCAACCTTCAATAATTGCCTCATAAGGAGCGAAAATTGGTGCTTCAAAGCCTGGCGTCAGACAAGTTTGTGCAAAGAAGCTAGGAGGAGAATAGAAGTTCATACCCCGACCTTCCTGCAGGCGGCTTCGTAGTGAAGCGATGTTTGGTACAGTTGCCGAACGTTTCTGAATTCCAACAGTCCTTGATAAGCACAAGCTCTGCAAACAAAAGGCGACATAGGTGCTTGAGGCTTGCATTAGCGTAATAACTGTTTTCCAGAAAGTCCAACGTCAACTATGTGAGCGGTAAAGTAGGTGACCCAGCTGCCACATGACGTTCTGGCTCTATCACAGTGTGCCCACTGTTGCAGGTGGCAACGCGGCCACGGGATTGTGAGCAAACTTCCCACCGTGTCAGGCGAACGTTAAGTTAGTGATTGGTCTCGAGAGGTTGCTCGGGGAGACAACCCCGGATCTAAGAAGCCCCACAGCTGGCTCTGTTATAAACAGCTCCTTGCCGGGGCAGTGCCTTAACTACTGCACTATTGCGCCAGGAGCGGTGTGAAGTCCCCCCGTAATCTATGAATGTAGAGAATGGCCATGTCAGCGAACTGATAGGCAAAGACGTCCCCAAGCCGCTAAAGGGACCTGTCGCGTCATACACTTAAGCAGGGCATAAGTGTCTGCTCAAGCTTTTTGAACGGCAAGCAGGGTTTAATATGGAGCATATATGGGAAAGAGTTTAAGCTGGGAAAATTGCTTGCGCATGCTTCGAAGCTCCTCCTGTGCTCCTAAAGAAGCGCACTCGAAAAGGTGCAGAAAAGGAGAAGGATAAGGTTAAGTTAGCAGCCGACACGCTTCTTGGCGTGCCACACAGCATAGTAACGGTATGGTCATGTATTCTTGTGACGTAAGCAAGATATGGTGACACTGCGGTTCCAGGCGGCGGTAACGGTGGGGATATGGCTAAAAAGTGTGAATAATGAGATATGTTTTCAACAGAGATTGTTAATTTTTTTGTGTGCCTATAGGGTTGTCCCTACGTTGTGAATGACAAAGCATAGGAAGTCGTTACAAAATTTATTCATTTTGTAAAGCCACAGTGCTTGCATCTGTTACCACCGGATAGGAGCGCGGCGCACTGAAACCGGAAAAAGAGGACAGTTTTCAAAATATTTTTGACATTTCACAGTTCTTTTATGGAGGCTATTGTTTGCTGACGGGTGGAGAGGTCTTTTAATAACAGACTGAAAAGGTAGGAAGCGTCATGTGAAGATAATATTGCTTTATAACGTGACGATAAATGTGTACTGTGATAAAGAACATACCGGAGCAGACGAAGGCGGTACTAATCTGGATAGTTATTTGAATCGAGCAACTTTGCACTGTAATATAAGCTGCTGCATGTGCTGCATATGCTCGCAAACGATTTGACAGCTATGCATGGAAGGCAGTTCACAAAAGACATGACAAGCAAAACGCGCACTGAGCAGACGATGGCGCCCCCTTTACACGCGGCTAACTCGAACTCCTCCTGCGACTTGAGCGTCCTCTCTATATTTCTAAGCAAAGTGTTCGGCTAAAGAATATATTCAACATTGGCACGAAGACTGTCCTGGAATAGGCAGCTTTCAAGCAGTCGAAGTGCGGTACAGAATTTAACGCCTTTGCTTTCATGCTCCACAACAGAGCACCAGGTTGCGTTACTTCCCCTTCTATACAAGAAAATAATGATGAGGATGGTGGGGACGATGGTGGTGGTTTTTTTTTTTAGTGGCGCATGGGCATCTGTGGCCAAAGAGCGCCATGGCACAAGGTACTTTTCTTCTGTTCAAGGTGGGGTCAGAGTCCAGTTTCCGAAGTGGTTCACCATAAATAATCCTGGCATTAGACCAGGTACCCACTGTATCACCGGTGGGCACGCGGCGGATCTGCGGATCGAACATCGCACCTCCTTCATAGGGACGACGTGAAGGACTTTGCTGTTAAAGAGTCGTCTCTTGAATGGCGGTGCTGTAGGCTTATGTCTCGCAAGGGAATAGCTCATTCCAGCATTTGTGGTGCCAGCTCGAATAAACCAGGTGTTTCAGTGAACGCCTTCAAAAATCTTCAAAGATACGCGTTTTGGTGTAAAAGTGTAGCTTTTGCGGCATAGTATTTTCAATGTTGGCGGACAGCAGAAAACCGGTGAATCGTCTTAAGTAGTTAGCTGGATAACTATTTTTTAATAATTAACTTTTAACTACTATAGTTAGGCGTCTTGTTGAAATTAGAGATTTGTAGCCGGTCGTTGATAATAGCAATGTAAGTCTTTTGAATTTCGAAAACGCGATTACTCTTAGCGCTGCGGCTGGACAGAATTTGGCTTTTTCGACTAGTTACGTGCACTGGAGGGGGGTTGCTTTGCCTGCAAGCTTTGGAAAGCGCATGTAGTTTCGCACGATGCAGCCATATTTTGTCGAGCCACAGTGGCGAAGGTAATCGCGTTTTCTAAATTCTAAAAACAGACATGGCTATTACCAACTACTACCTACAAATCTCTAATTTCAACCAGGCGCGTAACTGTAAGAGTTGAATAGTCAATTATTAGAAATTAGTTAACCAGCTTACTACTTAAGACGATTCACCGGTTTTCTGGTGTCCGGCAACACTGGTAATACTATGCCGCAAAAGCCATATTTTTACCCTAATAACCATATCTTTGAAAATTTTTGAATGTTCGCTGAACACCCGGTATATAGCGATCGTGTCAGCGAAAGTTCTGTTGTCGTTCTGGGAGTGCTTAGGTCTGGGGGTCATATGCAATCGTTTTGAGATGACTAGTATGACTAAGTTCGAAGACGTTTTGCATGAGATGCGCGTTATTGGCTTACCTCTCTCGGTAATCACATGCGACCATGCGCCATGGCGTGCACTAACAACTGGGTGATCTCAAATGACCTGCCACGCTGCACCACCTTGGTTTCCCAGAAGAATGCCGTGTCAAATAGTCGGCTGTGGCTACAATCGATTTCTTGCCGGCTGGTGGCAGAGGGACAGGGCCCAGAAAGTTGTTGCCGACTTGGATGAATGGCATCCGAGGCTAGACAATAGGTTAGAGAAAACCTCACTCCTGTTTTTTCGTTTCTTTGTCTTTGTATACTGGCGGGACGAAGCCTTAACGTGTGGTTTTTTTTGCTCAGCGCTTAACTCTCTTTTGTTTGTTTTGAATTACTTTTGAGCACCGCAAAGCTTTCCTGGTACCGGCTCCCTCTCTATTTAAGGTCAGCCTTTTTTTTTAATCTTCTGAGAAGACTAATGAAATGGGGACACGGGGTGTCCACCAGTTAGGGTCTTTAGTTCTGGTCGTGGGAAGGAGCATGGCACATATGCTGGGAGAATACGTAAGGCGTGCTCCAAAAAATTCGACAGAGACATTGAAGACCTCTTAGAGATTAGAATGCGAAAGCATTAGTTTTTTTCACTGGCGATATTCTTCTTCCGATTCCAAAGCACGGGTTTCATTTAAGTTCTTTCTGTTAAGTGGTTCGTCTGCGTGGTTCGTTGTGGACGCAGAGTGGCACACGTTAAGAACTTGGAGGTGCGCACAGTGACTCTTGTCGAGTCCAAGCGAGATACAGGAAGAGCAGGTGGTGTCGCGTCGGGGGACATTCGCGGCAAGGACCCTTCGAGGGCAAGGGCTCTGGAGTTGCCTGCATATATAAAGAGGCTACGGCGACAGAGTGCCTTGTGCGCACGCGACAACATCTTGCCTTAGACTCAGGGTGATCCGTAAGATGGCATCACTACACGCGCGACCCTGTGCCCCCCTCCTACTCCTAGTTGGAGCAGGAGTGCTATCGCCCGCGCGATGAGTCGGTGCCGTAACGTCCGCCGAAATGCATGCGCCATTTATGAGCGCAACACGTGCGGCTTCCTTGGGGACGCCATGATGACGTCATCTTTTAGGGACCATCTCTGGAGCTCAACAACGACGGAATTTCGCCCAGAGGGGCTAATAATGCTTTCGCGTAAAAAAATATATCGCGGAAGGCAGGGAGGCAGCCCTGCAATAAGCAGCGTTCCACCAGAAGAGAGAGCGAGACACTTCAACGCATTCGCCTTGTTGCGCCACCTGAGCACACCATGTCGCAATAAGTACGCTTCATCAAACGTTTATAAAGCGCGCAAGGCCCTAGAAAAGTTTCACCAACTCACCCCACAGAGTCGACAAGCAGCCGACAAGCACGAAAGCAAGCCAGAGTATTATTACAATAGAACTGTCATTCGCGTATGATTCTGACGCCACGGGCACAGGCTGTAGCCAACTTTTTTTGATTTAAACTATTGCGCACAGCATACTTTCCGTGCGCCTTCTGCGCTAGAACAGAGAAGCAACATTAACAACAGAGCAAAATAAAGAGTGACGTTCGGAATTTTGGTAACTGAGGCGTTAGCTCTAGTCACGGAGGCAGAACTTCGGAAAACGCCTCATGCCATTACATTGACCTTCAAGATCAACAAAGGTGAGAGCGGGAATGTCGAAATTTCGCCACTGTCTAGCTATGTATGTAAGAATAATATGTCACGAGGTCAAGCTTAAGTTTGGATCCTGAGTATCGATAACTGCTTAATTATGCAGTTATGCCGAATAATTACTGGGCCGAATAAATAGTGTTAATTAGTTATTTAGAATTAAAACGAAACTTTGCGCTATAGCAAAGTCTTATATTGTTGGAAAGCTTAGGTCAAGCACAAATTCACTGTGCTAGTTAGTGACATGAATTAATTATCGTTAATGAGTTTTTTGTAGTTTATACCAACAACAACCATAGACAAAGAGCTAAAGCTCTACTGAATAATGTTTAAGGAGTTTAACCGTAGGTAATTTTTGTATTTTGCACCGAAAGTAGCACGCATACGGGGAACATGCACTTAAGATTGCCTTGTCGATGGAAGCAAGATAACACCCTGCCTAGCCGGAGGAGGAAGCAGTTTTTGGTGCATTATTCGTTGTGGTTTCCCACGCCACCTTCACGCACTTGCTGGCATGAGGTCGCACGCTCTTTCGAAGTCACACCTGCCGCGCGTCGGCTATCTGGGCTACACCGAGAGAGGCGGAGCAATGAATGCTATCACCAAAACGCCGGCATCTAATCTTTGAGACTGTTATCTTGCGTTTGGTGCGGCCCTAGCGGCTGGCGGCAGCAGGCTTTAGTTGTCAAATTTAACAAGTGCAGTGCCACCTGGGGAGCGCAGGTTTCCTCAGTTCTCCCAGCTATAAAAAGATGTGCTACTTTCTTTTCCTTCACTTTCTAATCGAAAGGTCGCGGTGTCAACGTAGAGGATAACATACTGTTCGCGTGAGTACAAAATGAAGGATAACTGCTGGGCGCCAATGAAAGCGGCGCTTGCGGCGTAAATGTGCAAGGAAGAATTTACGCCATAGGCGCTTTACGTTATTTCAGTCTAGCACTTCATTTTACAGAACTGTTCATTTTTTTGCCTTCAACTCTTTCCATACTTTAAGAAAGATGGTCGTATTTCATGGCTTTCTGAAAAAAATTTGGTTCAAGAATCATGGCGTTAAAAATTTAATGCTACGCACTAAAATAAACAAAATTGAACGGACCATTTTACAATACGAGGTTCATTGAAAAAATTAGTCAGTTATGTCATCAGTTAATTCATCAGTTAAAGGTAATAAAAAGGATATTTCAATCCTCAATTCTCCACCATAGAGAAATTAATTTCTTCTACATTGTTCAGTCTTCCATTTATGCAAAACTTGGAAAGTTAAGGTTATAAAAATAAGATATAAACACAAAGAAACAGTGCAATATGCATGACGTCTTCCTGTTCAATAATCAAAGTTCTAGCTCACATAGTTTTACAGCTTGGAAACAATAACTTTGGGCACTATAATCGGGCACGCAGCTGGAAGAAATGGTCGGGCGAACCTTTCGCAGATCAGGCGACATCAATTTCTGTCGAAGTGTGATGAAACTCTAGAAATCACGCACGTAATGTGGGTAACGTCAAAATAGTTTTCAAAACGGTCGCTGAGAGCATGATAACGATCATCACCAGCAGGAGCAGCCTAAATATATGTATACGCGCGCTCAAGGCCGAAGGCTCTCCCATGTCTCTCCGATTAACCCTGTCTTTTGCCATCTGCGGCCACCGTAACCCCCCCAACTTAACTCGTCCTCCAACTAACATTCTGCCGTCCCCTGCTACTCTTGCCTTTTCTTGGAATCTATCACGTTACTCTCAAGGACGATCAGTTATCTTGTGTTTGAATTACATGCTCTGCCCAGGCCCATTTCTTCCTGTTTATTTCAACTAGGGTGTCATTAACCCGGATTTGTTCCTTCAGCCTCCCTGCCTGCACAAATGAGAAACTAAGCGAGTCGCTGTCAGCAATGTTCTCAGCTGGTCCCTGTTATGTTTATCGCTCCCTGAACTAAGGTTTGATGACGAGGCAGAATTCTTATTACCATTGCTATTAAGATGGTTTACCAAGTCAACCATGCACACAGTTGAACTGCGAGATTTTCCGTCTTTTAGTGCGGGTCACGCCACGTTGGCGGAGACGGCTGTTCTCAACTCCTACACTCTGCACTGAGAGCTCGGTGCTCACCATTTAGGTTTGGGTTATAAAGCTTAACGTCCGAAATGTGATTAGGCTATGGGGACTGTAGTGAAGGGTTCCAGATAATATCGACCACATTGGGTTCTTTAACGTGCAATGATATCGCACTGTACACGGCCCTCTAGCATTTCGCCTCCACTGAAATCCGTACGACGCTACCGGGATCGAATTCACGTCTTTCGGGTCAGCAGCTGAGCATCATAACAAATGAGCCAATGCGATGGCTTTCTTACCTTTTAGAAGGGTCGCATCGTTGACGCAGAGGACATCAAATATGGCGAAGGTTGCTTCTTCTGTCAATACCAGTTCTTTCTTCTTCTCTTCGGGACAGGAGGCTTTAACGTACATGCTGGTGCAGGGATTTGTCTGGTGACTGTAAGAATTTAAGGGAGTCAGCGAAGAAGTCTTCAGTGTCGTTTTTTTCTACTGCGCGACTGGCATTAACCCTTGCGCATAGAAACAGCTTATCATAAGGTAGAGTGCTCATAAAATACCGATTCGACGAACAAGAAAGCAGGGGCGCTCGTTTTGCAAGGAGTTGTGAATGAGAGCTTGGAGGGAAGTTCCTCGGTTAGGCACAGAGCGCCAGCCTATTCCTGCCTGTTGGTTGCAGTTACGATTCAGGGTGCGGACTTACCTGCAAAAGAAAGAGATGGCGGCAGAATCGTCATGCTGCTGGTCTGCTTGCTCGCCACGTATTCTGCCATAGATTTTAAGGCATGTCCTCACTTCAACCTCGTTGCATCCATCGAACTGCGGCACGACAGCCCCACCTGCGAATTTTGTTCGAAGGCAGCAATTTCAGCGCCAAACGACCTCGCCTTTATCATGGCTTGTACTAATGTAAGAGCAGTTGATCGTAAAACCATTAAATACTGCTTTTCTGAAGATGAATTCCCTGACCGTGTCGTTGTTTTTAGCAACGAAGACGTAACCTCAAGATATGACTAACTACGTGGTGCAGGCAATGTTGACAGAGAATAGTTTTCGCACAGCTGCCGCCTTCTCCGCTCGATCCCGTTCAACGTGGCATTTTCAGTATTTCGGGAAATACTGACAGAAGTGCTGTCGCGCACTTTGGTCCATGTCGTGTCGTTGTAGCTTTGCGCAAGTTTTTCCGAGATTCTTACAGTATTGCAGAACAAGATTGAGCCGGGTGCACACTCTCAAAATTTGACTACGTTAACGAAAACCCATTGTAAAAAATTCAGGGAGGCACTTAAGGCAACTCACGTGCGGTAATGCGAAAGGATTTGTGCTTGCATTATGGCAACGTCTGCTGGGCCAGCATCGTACACAGCGAGAGTGGTTTTCAGTGGATGCCGCATGATGGCGTTACAACACGCCAAGCAAGAACTAAATTTACTAGAAACGTACTTTTGTACCCGGTTAATTGCGATATCTGTAATTTATATGATCATAATTACACATGTACGCTAAGACAAATATGCATTCACTAGCCGTCCCTTTATTTAGGTGGAAAGTCGAACCGTCGTGGCTCAGAAAGGAATAAGAAACAAAAAACTTGGTTATTGAAGCCTCAGCAATAATCGTGTTTTTGAAGAGGGATCACCTTCATGGTGCTCGGCCGTACTTTAGTTGAGCTACACGATTTAGAGAGGGTTAGCCCACGTGCTTATGTAGAAGATATCACTACCGTAAAAGCAGAGCTTCAACCGTTTGAAACACGAATCAAGGAGTCTAACGCGCGAGTCAATGCGCGAGTCAATGGGTCTCTCGAAACCCAATGGCGCAATGAAACGTGAAGGCCCTTCGCGGGCCGCGTTGCGATCACGGACCACAGAGGGGTTCGGGCGCAGCAACAGCCCGTTATACAAGGGGGCCTTGACAAGGTCTAGGTCCCGTAGGTTTCCGTAGGATGAGCAACCATCTCTTCGGGCCCTGAGTGATGAAAGGCAAACTGCTCTTCCTAAAGAGGTACTGGAATTTAGTATGGAGGTTGCACATACAGCGATGCTCCTGGTATTCTTGATGCTTTCTTTGACTGTTATCGGAAGCTGTTTGTGGGTTGTGGGCACAAAAATCGAAGATCAGATTACATTTTCTTACTCGAAGCCCTTCCTCGATTTAACGATGAACAGCGTGCTGTAGTAGAGGGACCTATATCTTTGGACGAAATTAAATCCGCCATTTCTGACGTAACTTCTCAGAAATCTCCTTGGCCAGATGGTATAACTATCGAGTTCTATAAAACATTTTCCCTTTCCCTTGCACCTGTTTTGATGGAGGCTTTTCAGGCTTCTTATGACGTTGGTTTTTTGCCCCCACTTTCTATTCCGGGCATACTATATTAAGTCCAAAAAGCACAGATACAAATCGGCTGAAAACAGTTGAAGGATATCATCAAAGCTCCCTCTTTAATGTAGATTACAAACGTCTTGCAAAGGTTCTTTGTAATTTTATGCAGCTAACTGTCGCTGACCTACTAAGCTCGCATTAGGTCTGCGGTATCAGAGGCCGCAGCATCCAAACCCATATTCATATTGAACGTTCGGTAATGGAGACAGTATCATATTAGGCCAGCCAAGTAGCTTTTATTCTGATTAACCTTACACAAGCATTTGATAAACTTCGTCACGATTTCTTGTTTGCGTTCCGAGAGCATGAAAATATTGAAGGTGTTTTGCTCAGGGGCATAAGGCTGTGCTTTAAGGAGTCCTAGACAAGGCTAATTGTTAATCAAGAGCTAACAAAACCTATACCACAGAAATTACCTGTTCGCCAAGGCTGTCTACTATGGCCTTTGTTGTTTGCAATAGATCATGAAGCCAATTGCCTCAGTACATTTATATATCCGTGGTTTCTCTCTGGCACAATGTGAAATTAAGATTTTAGCTGATGCTGATGATGCTGCCTTCTTTTGTTCTGAAAAAAACAAACAAAAAACTGTGTACTTGAGGCGCACGTTTTAAAAAAACTAGTGCTAAGGAACTCCAGAAAAGGTTGCCGATACAACGGTACAGGGAACAAATACTCTGTAAGTGTCTGAGGCGCATGTGTCCAGCCTTCCTTTTGGACGTGTTAGGCGAATGTGCATCTTTTCTGCTGCAAAAACATTATTCTTTAAACTGTACACATCTACGCTGCCTGTGAAGGCATGGCTTCATGCTAGGGAGATGCTTGCGCCATGGTCGGTGAACTACCGTCTGTGCAGTGCACCAGAGACAATTGACCATTGTTTTATTGTGTGCATTGATCCTGTGTGGTTACCACGAACAATTAAGAACGACATTGATATCACACCGTACAGTATCCATTTTTCTTTGCCTGAGCAGAAAAACTGTGTTGTGCCATATGATCTATTTATGTTGCTGGGACGATTTAGTCTCTGGAAGAGCCGCATGATGGACCGCCACGCCGAGTCACCCCGGTCGTCGAAATCTGTTTCGTGAGCAGTGTGCTTTGGTCCGGGGAGTATATGCTGCCATCTAAGAGCCGCCTAGCTGGCTCCCCCATCTGGATGCATGTGGGTGCCTCCCAGACTTTTGATGTTTTGGAAGGAGGGGTCATGCAGGGGTAGGTGGCCTGGTGCTTTGTGGCGTAAGCGTGCTTAGACTCTTCGTTTCGGCGCTTTTTCCGTGCAATAAAAAAGTACTTGAGGCGCAGTGAAATCATCCCCGTCTCGCACGCCGTGTGCCCGGGTTCGATTCCTGCTTAGATCCAAATTTTTTTCTTTCTTCATTGACAGTTCCTGCCTTTTGGATTATGGGTTGTAATGTGGATTGGCTATGAATTGGTGAAAGCGTGGCACACTATGTCCACGCCACTCATGCGCGATAAAAGGCTTCCGCCTTAAGAGAAGGCTGGACAGCCATCATCGTAGTTCAGTTGGCAGAACACGACAAGCGACTTGGGGAAATGGTGTGCTCGGATCCCACTGTTGGCATGTGGTTGTATTATTTATGCTGCTTCCTTTTCAGTCATCTTAACATGAAAAGTCCTTACAGCACATACTCATAACGATGACCATCAAGAAAAAGCTACCTCTTATGCAGTCTTCGGTGGGTTTCACCGACTGTTGGCTTCATTCTTATCGTAATGCAGACTACGCCTTTCGGCTCTGGATTTTTTATTTTGGTCCTGTTTTTATCCTGCGTGTTTTTGCATTGTCTCAGGCCCCATAACCATGCAGTAAAAATTTTAAGCTCGTAGAGCATGTATTAATAGATATTGAGGCATGGAGTCAAAATAGGTCATCTGGACACAGCGGGTGAGAAATGCGAAAAGAACCGCTTTCTTTACCGCAATTCACAGCAAAGAAGTGAAGGAAAAAAATCACTTATTATCCGCTACTGGGAACTCTAAGCCAGCATTTTTTTTTGCTTTTAGGGATAAATAGATCTTGTTCTCGAAACACAAGATGCCGCTCTCTCTTGCTCACATTACGTTATTTATAATTTCTCCTCTTTCATGTCGCATGTCGCAGACAAGTGAGTGTTCCAGCTGACAGTACGTCACACGAACAACACACATGCTCAGTACTTGCATAGCTTTCCAATAAGGCAGCTGTGGACAAGGTGCAAGCTTTCCCTATATCTTCAATACACTATTCCGTCGAGCTTCATTAGGTGCTTCTGTAAAACGAACCGCGAAGCCTGGCCTATCGGCGGGCTCAGCAGGCACGAGCCACAACGCAGGTGACCCGCTCCAGTTTGCAAACCAGCTGTTCACAATAGATTACTTCATAAAATGAAAGATAATCAATAATAGGTAATCGAAGACAATGCAGTTCGTTCCAGGCAACAATAAATTCCATCGCATCCGACGGCCTACGCGGTGCAGATGTGTCTCGGCCAGGAAGAAAACAGAGCCTAGTTATGAGCACACCGAATACTCGTCACCAAGAAAAAGTAGCCAGAAACAATGCATTGTTCCCAGGATCGAGGGCACGCTACACGTGCTGCATGAGCGGCGGTGCTCGAGTTGCTTTGTGCATGTCCCGCTCGCTTCTTGCAGCTTGATGCCGATGATAACAGAAAGAAGAAAGTGGTAAAAATAAATAAATTAATTAAAGAAGAAGGTCAGGCATCCATTTATTCTCACTGCTGCTTTTATGCGGTTGCTGTTCTCCAATGTCCCAACTCTCACGTTTTACAATAGCTGAAATTTCCATTAATGACTGAAGCGCTTGTCTACTTTCTGCGAGTAATATTCATGTCAGCAGTCCAAAAAACTCATTAATATAGGTGCACCTGCAAAAAAGCTAGCAGATGTTCCTCTAGAATGAATGCCTATCATCAACCACTGGTGGTGTCGAAAGTGCACATGTCGCCGTCGTAGTGCAGCGAAGCTTTCAACAATATTTACGACGCGGATGTGAGCTTCCATAACCGTTTGGCAAAACATTAAAAAAATCACACAGAAAAAAGAAGGAATGTTTACAGAGATGTAAATCGACATTTTGTTATACCTCGTATCTTCAGCCTAGTCAACTGTTTTGTTCCTTGTTGTTCGTTAGACGACAGGTTAAGTGGGAATGCCAGAAGAGTGATGCCAATTGCAACAGGGATCCCTGAGGAACTCTCCTAGTAAGATTCTTGGCATTTTCGTCCGTTACTGAGGCACGAGTGGAACAATTGTGTCCCAGGGCTGAAAGCGCGAGCACTTCAAGCTCAGGTTCCTAGTGGCAGAACCGCAAGCAATTCCGCTTTCCTGGGTGATGAGCGTTCTTCAGGAGATGTGGCACTGGGATTGGGCCCCGTCAACCCTATTCCTTCCTCGCACACGGGTTCGTTTTTGTCTCGTTACAATGTTATCAGCAGGAACGGAAGTCAGACAGAAATAATGTATTCACAGTAAGCAACCTCGTGTGCTATAAAAGCCTACCTCAGCTGAAATTATGTTGGAGTGAATCTAGGCTCCTTATTGCGACACGACCTTGTAAACTAAGTGTGTGTTGCGTGATATGTGTACATCAAAAGGTGGCAGTTTTTGACTCTAGCTTGGTGTTGTGAAATATCTCGCGAAGTAGCGGTTTTTGCAGCCAACTAGCACTGAATTTTGAGCCAGACTTCTGTTAGATGTGCCTGATTGACTCATCAGTGGACTTATTCAGTGTGCTCTTCCGGCTTCATTTCTGCACCCAAGGAAAACAGGAATGTCATACGCACCGAAATATGCCTTAATAGCTTGATGTAAATGATGATGGCTGGCGCTGATCACCAAGGGCGTGCCATGTCGCGCCATGCACGTTGTCATAGTGCAAAGCGCTGTGCGAGTGCGTGCTTTTCAGTGTTTTTGTGCATCGGAAAGCCGAATACGATTTTTGATACCCTGAAAAAATATCTTAGCCGCGCCACATGTACGCACCATCACCTCTCAAATGTCTCACTAAAGAAAACGTTTTCCATCACGGGTGATCATGCAAGCAGTATGTGAGGCGCCGGCACGGCGCGGCAGGGTTCTCAGCGATGAAAAGAGTGGTTGCGGCTGAATTCAGCTGAGCCAGTATATACAGCGCGAAAGCTCTGCTAGCTACGGTTAGCCACGGTTTAGCTTTGGTTCATATTTAGTGTTTCAAAACTTCAGAAAGAGCAAATTGCTTTAGCGACAGGAAATCACGTGATGCATCACGTGCCACTAGTGCAAAAGCGAGCGTCCAGAGCGGCGGTCGGACGTGACTGCCAAGACCAAGACCGAGTCACGTGACACATAACATACTATAACTGGCGAGGAGCGGCCGAGCAGTGGCTAGCGCACAGGCGGACGTAGCTGCCAGGCATGCAGCTCTGGCGACGAAGATGCAGATCAAGGCACCTGCCAGGTGCGATTTTGCAGATGCGGCGTGCCTCCCGTTACAAGTCAAATCTAAGAGCCAGATGGCCTTCAGGCTCAGCAGGGGAGGGGTTAAGCGTACGCCCCAGCCGAAAGCTATAGCCGGCAGGCACAGCTGGGCGAAATGTACCGTGTTTTGTGTCTGCTCACAACATATAGGAAGCAATTCACGAACGTATGAATCGCAATGACGATAGAAGATTGAATCGCAAGGGTTGCCTACGTTCATACATATTTGTGTTCAGTAAGTAAATAAACGCGTGGTAATCGGCAGCATAGTGCGCTGTTTAATGAGAAGAACGCGTGAAATTTTTCACTCAGATGTGCTACTGAAAGAGTACGTTAGAGAGCGACAGCTGCTCACTTGCTTTTGAGTATCCCTCGAAAGCCTACGTGTCCATTTGAAGTGACCTCACAGCGTACCGAGGTCACACTTTGGCGTTCTAGCAACCAATGTACGTATGCTTAAGCGTGATCAGCAAAATGTTCAGCAGTTCACGGCTGCCCACAATTACATAACGCAGCTTCTTTCGAATCCACGGAGCTTGCGACGTTACTCAGACGCACAGGATACAGTGGAGAACCAATATTGAAATAGTCGGCAACGGAGGCGGCCTGCATTGAACCTCACGACCTTGATCACTGATTGTTGATTTTCGGTTTTCGATTTCTCTTCGTGTTTCCGGCCTTTGAAAGTGGACCTCTGATTCGGTGGATGGCGGAGACGCCATGGAATAGACGTCATGACAGTTCATTTTTCGTGGGGCTTTGAATCCGCAAGGGTTTCGGGTGTTTCCATAGCGGCTATCTTTCTAACGCTGCCAACATTCCGCATAGAAAAAAACGTCGTTAGTGTCCCAGAGAAATCCGTTTTGCCTAGTTTGATATTTTCTTTTAATGCTCCTATAAGAAGCTGCGGCTTCTTCGAAATCTTCCTTGACCCTATAGTTTATGTGAAGTCTGTCGGAATGAAAAATTTTTTGCATCAGCGTTCCTGTGTAAAGTGAAAAAGAGACAACTTAAGCGAACCTCCTACTGAATCGCATCTCTGTGCCATTCATCAAAAAAGAATTGCAGTTTTCAATGCTTCCTACGAGTTTTAAAGCTGACATTTCAGCATCGGTATTGGACGATGCCATAATTTTCCCCAATTTCCGAAGTGCACCTGTAAAGGGTGCCGCGCGCAGAAGTATTCTATTTACGGCCTTTAATAACTTCTTGCTCTTGCCGCATGGATCTTCAAGTACATCTGCACCTATGGTAATAATCTATATGAGGCTGTCTGCGCAAATTGTTCAATTTTACACTCCTGCGGACTGCATGTGCAGTGTCTGGTAAAGGCATCTCAAATTAGTGCTTCGTGGCTATCTTCAGATTATAGGAGGGTTCTCTTTTCTAGACAAAAATCGAGCGGCCCTGAAAAGAAGGGAAGAAAAGCGACCAAGATTGGTTGTTCGACCGACCGAAATACATTCATTGGACGATCGATTATCCGATACGGTCCAGTTGATAAAGAAGTTCATACCATAGTGATGTTTACAATTCGCTTTGCGTCTGCGTCTCATAGTTACTGGGTTAGTTTTCACTGCACTCGTGTATCCACTTGTTATTCGGAATGTCGCTGCATGCACAAAAGACAGAATACCCCGCCGTAAGTACAATAAAAAATTTCGCAGTCAATGAAATGATGCAAATTTTGTAAACAAAGAAGAGACGGCTACATGCCACCGCACGTTATCCGAACCCGTGACCATTAAAAGTCGCCTGGAGCACTCCACCATCTGCGCTGTTGTTACGCCGTCCCCTCCACTTTTTCTCGTCAGCTATAAAGAATACAATTCAATCAGTAATCTTTTTAATGTATTTCTGTTGCGCGTAGGTTGAGCTTGAGTGTTCAACAGCACCATCCATCATCGTCATCATCATCAGCCTGAGTACGCTCACTGCAGGTCAAAGGCCTCTCTCATATCCTTCCAATTAACCGTCCTTACCTTCCATTAGTCTCAATAACACGAATTTTTTCGCGTACACCTCCTAATGAGCATCTCCTCTCTTTACTCTTGCCCGTAGAAAGTAAGCCTTTTCGCTGGCTGTCAGTGAACAGCATAGAAAGTGCGAGGAAGCTCACCTGCGAAAGAGGCAGCGAAGGCAAAGATCGCCAATACGCACAGGGGCCCAACCTCCATGGTGAACGCTCTGAAATGCCCCTCAGCTGCTGCAGCCGCCAGCTATATAAGGCGTTTATGCGTAAAGGCCATGGGGCGGCTCCATGGGTCGAGAAAGGAAAAAAACGAACTTTGAACCTGTTTTTGTCATTAAAGTGGGCGCAAAAGGAAGATATCACACATAATGGACGCTGTCTGGGGCTTCTGATAAGCGCTTTCAGAGTGTGTCGACGTTAAGAGACTGTTCCGCTTCCATTGACGTCAAGATGAGTCAAGGTGTCGTGCAATAGCTCAGGACCTTTTTGCAATCTCCAGCTGGAGTTCCCCTATCGCCGATGGGGCTCTGGAAACATCCCACTGGGAGTTCTAACTTTTTTCCGTACATCCAAAATACTCATCCATAAATTCGTAAACATGACTCAGCTTCGCTCATAGGGTTAGTGACACCCTACCGTTAGATTTTTTTTCACAGCGAAAAGCTCTTCTCCTTCCATGCTGAGCCTGAAAGTCAACTGGCTCTTAGATTTGATATCTTACGGGAGGCGCGCCGCACGTGCAAAATCACACGTGGCAGGTGCCTCGATCCTCAACTTCATCTTCACCTTCGTCGCTACAGATGCGCGTTTGCCAGTCACGTCTGCTACTGTGCTGGCTGCTCGGCCACTACTCCTCGCAAGTTGTGGCATGCGATGTATCACGTGATTCACTCTTGCTCTTGGCAGTTACGTCAGCCGCTCCGCCGACCACCGCTCTGGACGCACGCTCTTTCACTTGTGGTGCGTTATGCGTCACGTGATTTGCTCTCGCTGAAACAATTTTCTCTCGGTGATGCCTTGAAACATAAAGATGAACCGAAGCTAAACCGTGCCTAACCGTGCTTAACAGAGCTTTCGCTCCGTATATCTTGGCTCAACTGAGTTGACCCACGGCCACTTTTGTTTTATGATAACGATGCGCAAGCCCGTAGGAAGACGAGAACTGTGGGCGATGTTACCTTGTGCGCGTACATACTTGAATAAGGGCTTTATTCTTTCCTTCACTGTCAGTGTTGAATTCACGGGCCGTGACGTCGCGTTTTGTGTGTTCCTTCTTGACTTCGTTCTTTCGCGCTGTGTTTACTGTCAATTACCCATGCATCAACTGGCCCAGACAAAAGCCCTTATTTGACGTAGACATAGTGCCCGTAAATAAGGGCTGTAGGCACAAGAGCTCAGTAAAGCGGCGCGTTCGCTGCTCCAAGACCTGCCGGATGCAGCAGGCCCAGTACGTGTCTTTGGTGCTGACGTCCTCGCCTGCTTATCCCCGGTATTGGCGTGAGGACATAACGTAGCGCCATCTCTCGACAGTGCCCCAATAAGGCTGGAAAGGGGGCCACGTGTGTCGTCCCCTTCACTTGCGATGCGTTTCAGGCCGTTCGTTTTTCGTTTATGGTTTTGTTGTCACGAAGCATTAGATCGACTTTTTCGACGACAAAGCACCTCGCTGCGAGAAAAAGCTATCGCCATGACACGGTGAGTTTTATCCACCGCTAAAATGATGTAGCTACCAAGGTTCCTCTGATATCATATAGGTACATGCATTTCCGCCATTAGTCACAGGTAAGCAGTCACAAAGTCACTAAATCGTTGCTAAAATAGAGCATCAACTGAGATGTGAAGCCGCGCGGAACAAGTTATACCGCTGCGTTGGAAATCAAATGAGGGCCAGTCGGATTCTGTTTGCTCCGGCTAGTTTGGCGCCGTTCGAGTGCTTCCTTCCACTGTTTTACAGTAGTCGTGCAGAGTAGTCGGAACGATACCAAGACTTGGATGACACAGAGGAATCAAAATCCTTAAACTTTGGAGATGTGTTGAAAGCAGCTGCTTCGGCATGGGCTGCTACATAAAATGCGGCTTAACGACAACTCCATGAAAGAAATAATGTTCCCTGAAATCCTTGCTGCCCACACGATAGCGTGAACTCGCTTTTTACCCATTTTCAGAGTACATTTTCTCGCAACTTCACATTTTTTGGACCAAAATTGAAGCTTTCATCCACCTCTGATGCGTACATTGGACATTGACGCACTAATAGCTACCGTTACCGAAACATAAATAACGTGCTCTTGTTTCCAAGGCGACCCGCGATAACGAAGTGCAACCGAGAAATTCAGTAACAAGGAACAAAGAACACCATAACAAATACTACTCTCAATTTTTTTGCGTTTTTATGCACGTTATAATCTCGTGGCTGTGGTCTAATTTGCACGATTAAAACGTCTCTCATGCATGGGAACCAATCGAAGCGGGATGAACTTAAGCTGGCGTCATGTGGGCTTGAGAGTGAGCCCTAATGACAATGAGGCCGTATGCACTAAGACATGAAAAGGGGCCAGACAGTGGACACTTTCCACATTGCCGAGGAATGCTCTAACTCAATCGGCTACTCGGATCTGACAAGCGTCCTCTAGTTCCAAAAAGTTTTAATGATCTCAATGTGGGCTTATTTAAAGAACTTCAACGTCGAACACACACGTGCGGTTATTCCTTAGTGAATAAGTGCGGTCTGTATATTTGAAAAATTGGGGCGGAAGTCACAGGACCTTTCTTAAGACAGCCTTTGTAGTAGACATTACTGCTTCTCGTCCTCTTTAAAAGAACAATGAGTGAATTACCCGTATATTTACAATGCAACTTGGCGCAGAGCTAGGGAGCACGGAGAGAGGTCAGGTTTATATTTAATCTTTTATTTTCACCGCGCTGCGAAACTCATTCCAAATGCATACCTAAATGCGTAATGCGAACGCTCTCCCCTGTGTATGTGTAAGATAAAATTGTAATAGAGAATTGCGACGATTTGAATAACTTTTATACTGTTGTGCGCTGGTAGTTTCGCCCAAGAAACCGAATTTAGTCGCACGAAGCGCCCTGTCTCGGCGGCCGCAAGGCGAGCTGGCAGGTGGCACAACGAACGCCGCACTAGTTTTTCACGAGCGCTGTTATCAAAGGATGCTTGAGAGTGCGAGACATGCTTCCCTCGCTCTTTTTATCCTCGGTGCAAGCGAGCGGCGGCGCGCGCCGGTGGTGGCAGCGCCGCGATAGCGGAGCGCAGCCGCTCCCCGGCTCTTCACAGCGGCCTGAAGTTTTTTGACCAAGACATGCAGGGCCCTTCAATACGAAACCGAACAAACAGTCTGAACAAAAACACGAATCTTCCTTCTAAAGTGGAATATATAACATTATGAATAGATTTTAAGACAAAAGCAGAACTAGTTAGAACACAGAATAAAGAGTGCTTGTCACACATCAAGAGGAGTTTGATGGCGCCAACAAACACTTTAGCATTGGTATGACAAATGAGTTTTGCGCGGACACAGTGAGAGAACGAAGGCGCTTCGTTCTGTCGTAGCTGAAGTTGGCGCGACGAAAGACGCAAGACCTAAACGAGGACACATATTAGACTTCGGCAGAGAACCCGCACATGCGCAGCGTTACGTATGTTTCTCGTTAACAGCAGTAATAATCCTGGCCGGGCGCACGGAAACGGCGGCGCTGTGTTTGTCATGTAAAGACGCCCTCCCCAGCGTGAGACGAACCTTGCGGCGTCATAGAACCTGCGTAGAGCCGATTAATTTTTCAAGCCTCAGCGCCTAAGATGATGGCTCGCTCAAGAGGGTGGTGGTGGTAGCGTAAATATATATACAGGCGGGTCTAGGCTTACAGAGGCATGTCGGCTCACCAGCTGCAAGTTAACCGAGATCTGAAGTTTTGGCCCTCCTTGATGGCAGTATTTAAGCTGTACCAAAACTTTTTCATTTGCACTGAACAACAGGTGTGTAAATGGTTCCGTGACACCATAGTAAAGCCGCGTGCAAACTAAACAGGAATACTCGAGCGCGTGGCTTGGACAGAAGCCAGCGTCGCATATATTTGGTCGTGGTTAGCTGCTGTCCGAGAACACGCTTTTGAGTTTATTTGCGGCTGGTGACAGTAGCGGGTGCGTTGTTAGATCTCACTGCGCTTTCGTTAGTGGTCGTGAACCGCGAAGTACGCGCACTCGTGATGGAGCTAGTTCGCGAAAATAGAAAGCTGCACGAGCTATAAAGCCTATAAAACCTTCGCTCGCCTACAATGCTCGGGCGCGGTGAGAAAGCAAGCGCATGGCCGCGTTCCTGATACCACAACTGTGGGCGAAAGGCGAGGAAACGACCCTGCCACGAGCGCCAATTCTGCGCCGAAACGTGCCACGTACCAAATAGCAGCCAAAACGTAAAGGGCACCCGATATCTTCATCCACCGTAAACACTGAAGGCAGCTCCTACAAGAGCACTGCACGGCCTGGGGAAGGGCAGATAGCCCGGGCCGTGGGCCGGGACGCTAAATTGCTGCTTTGCCAGGCCCGGGTTGGGCCCGGGCTCGACGTGGCAGGCTTGAGCCGGGCCCAGGCTTGAAGTGGCGGGCCCAGGCCGGGCTCGGGCTCGTACACAGAACAGCTGCGTACGGCTTCGTCTTAGAAATGAAGGAATCTGAAGGGATGAAGAAATCTTTCCAGTGGTTTATGAATAAGAAACTACTAGCACTTTTTATTTTGTTCACGCCGAATGAAGGAAAGCTCATTTTGGGTATAAACAGCACAAAGGGACTCTGGGCATCTGCGCTGAAACTTTTGATGTCATGTGATCGTTAGTTATAACTATTTTTTTCTGAATAAAAAATGTAGTAAAGAGTCACCACATATCTGGGTATTTCCTCGTTCTCGGTCCTCCGACCGTTTTCGCTGTTTCTACCCAAAATGAATACACACCAACTCCCACAACTGTCCATTCTACTACAGAGAAAGCTCATTTGTAGACCGAGTGTAATCAGCGCCACTCACAATTCATGCACAAGAATGTTTATATTTTTGCTTTACTGCCCTTCCCCACTCTTGTTCCTGTGGCATAGATTTCGGGGGCAATCTTTTCGTGTCGGATTAAGCAAAGAACTCCCCGAGAGCTATGTACTAATTTGAAGCTATATTAAAAATTCCTATAATCCACCGTTTTTTAACCCACGTTGCGCCCAATATTTATTTGTGGCGGGTGCAATAGCGGGTGCGTTCTTAGATCTCACTGCGCTTTCGTGACTGTTTGTTCACTGCGAAGCGTGCGCACCCGTGACGCAGCTAGTCGTTGCTTCTGTCAGTTCTTTAATTTTAGTGGTGCTCTTCTCTATGAGAAGAATATTTTCGAATCTTTTCTCTAATTTTGATGTATTCTTATTTGCAAGTTAAGCAGTACATTTTTCAGGCATCTGTGCAGACTTAATCTTATGGACCTGAGCCGGGCTTGGCCGTGGAAACGCGGGCCTGGACGCCGGCCTGGGGTGGAGCCATGGGCCTGGGCGGGGCCCAGACCGCGAAATCACGCCCGCGCAGTGTTCTAGTTCCTACCATACGAAGCGGAAAATGCTCTGCGTCACTGTCATCAGTGCAAGCTACGCGCTCAAGAATGAAGTTTGCGGGTGGCGGTACTTTTTTATCGGTGCCCACTAAGTCAACTGCTTTCTCGGTGGCGGTGATAGCAGCAACCGGGTTCAGAGGTCGTCTGAGGCTAGAACTGCCACTGCCGACGGCCCTACTTTGCAAGGCGGAAACAATTCACAATAAGAGGCATGAAAGCAATGACGGTCACGTAGATAGCATTGTTTAACCAATTTTTCACGGCTACAACAATTCCCGTGAAGCCTGGTTGCCTCTCCTGACACAGATACGGGCCTGTGTCGCCAACGGTAAATAACAAACTGGAGGAGGAAGTTCTTGCGCTCTTGCATGTCCCTCACGAAACAACTCTGCGAACAAAAAAGGATGTAGGTACGGCTACGCTACCGATCACTGCGATAGCCAGAACCCAGATTTTCTTTCTCTAAGGGCGCAAGTTGGCGTTCTAAGACCACGCTATGATAAAACTAAAAACCTCGTAGTCTTATGGCTGTAAATTACAGGAAATTCTTCCCTAAATGAGTGTTGCTGCTTGTACGACAAGAGCACACGTAAGGAAGGACTCGTTGCAAGCTGTTAATCATTAGCCTCTGAATTGGTCTGCGTAAAACATCAAAGATGGCTACACGAAGGAATAGTGCACTTCTGCGGCTGGGGCAAAATTATTTTTAATATCTAAATAGCATAACGCGTATTAAGCAGTCGAGGTAAGAGAGAACCAGCTTTAAACCTCGATGGCTATACTTTTGGTCTAATTGCTTAGTAATGCGAACCATGGTACGGCACTTGGAGACAATTTATATCTGGCGAAGATTTGGGCCGCCCAAGTTGCACGAAATATTAACGTGATTTTATTTCTTTTTTTTTTGCAACAACCGCTAACATGTTGCTATTAGTCCTTTGTTATGGTTGCAAATAAAATGTGCAGCAACAATTCCCAATGCTATTTACTGATTTCGTTATTTATGCCTCAAACTCCCCTTTTGGGGTGGTACATCAGGGGGACTATTAGAGTTCATCCGTGAGTCTTTCAATGAATGTGTTCGAGTGTGCTGGATGAGTGTGATTAATTGCTCCACCAGGATGGCGATTCCAGTGCTCTGATGTGCCCTGCGGGCGATCACATTGTAGTCACGAGCTTCAAACTTGTGGAGCGAGCCCGCCAGGCTACTGCGTCTGTTTTTACAGTGACGTCAAAAATTAAGTGACCATAAAACTTATACCTAGCACAGTTATTTTGGTGCCTTGGTGGTGAGTGTTAGTGATCGTGGAAAGGAAAGAAAACAACAGCTGGCAGGGTAGAAAGCATGTGCGTTCGATTCAACAATTTGTAGAAAATAATAGCCTACTGAGAAGGACCGCTTCCTGAAACCTGATTCGTTGTCAGAACTGTAACATGAATGATGTGACACGTAAGCATTGTGAAGTGACGATAAATTGATGGTTCCTGGCGCAAAGGGAGTGCCGTCATTGCCGAAAAATGCCGCGTTTTGGCGGACATGATTTGGGGTGGCTCTGAGGCAGCCGAATTACACTAATGTGAATATGGCGAATGCAAAACTGATTTTTACGGCTGTTAGCTCATCGCAGTTTTGTAGACACTTACTTGAAGTAATAAACTCTGCAGATACATCTTTGTTTTGCTTCAGCAGTCAATGAAAGGGGTTGTTTAAATAAGCAACCATTTAGAGCTTTAACAACGAGGTCGTAAAATTACAGCCGCGCGAGGGCTGCTGTTGCTATTCCGTTGCAAACGTTTCTCTCAAAGTGCGAATAATCGCTCCACGGGGTTGCTACAACAAGTCGATGGCGACGTCCATCGCTGTCGTTTGTCAGCGAGATTGGCGAGAAGCGAGGTATTTTAGGGTGCACCGCAATGCTTTCGAATTTTATGACTACAAGTGATATCGTGTGGTGGCTGTGCAAGAATATTTGCGGCGAGAGGTAGCACGTGAGCACCTATGTCTGCGCTAAACGTCAGATTGCAGGTGCTGCGGCCTTTACGGCGATCAGCTGTGATGCAGGTCGCGATCGGTCGCTGAGAACATCTGCACACCATTGAGTGTAGTGTTAGCCTCTCTATACATGCCGTCATCGACCTGATCGTCAACTACGCGAGTGATGAGAGGGTGGCTCTAAAGGTTTTCTGCCGGCTGAGAAACAGGCCTCCACAATGTGTAGGGTTTGTCGATGGGGCCATGCCCTTCAGTGCATCCGTGCGTGTGCATTAATGCAGTTTCTGAAGACAGCGGTGTCGGCAAGGAAGCGTACATCAGCCGGGTACAACGCCTGGAGCATCGATGAGGTAAGGGAAACAAAGAAACTTACTTTGTCAGTTTGTGTCGCTTCATTCTTAAAGTTGCGTGTTGACTCTAAATGAACGTAAAACAAACAACGAGTGCAAGACTCATGCAGTGAAGGGGAAAGCTGTGTACGCGTTTGACGTCGCTTTTTGTTGACGTCTTGCTCCGTGCACTATGCTTCGCTTTTCAGCATTCCTACGCGGCGCGGAATTGAGAAGCTGAGCGTACACGGGCGTTTCACGATTTCCTTATTTTTGATTTCAACAATGTTAACGGAAGTGTAAATAACGTCAAAAGTACTGAGCCACTTCATTAGCTGTAAGAAGCTTTATCACGAAAAAAGCATTTGTGAGAAAGTATAGATAGTGAAGCTGAAATGTTTTTAACTCTATTACATCTGTAACACAGCCCTAAATACTAGAGGTTGATTGCTCGATGACTAAAAAATATGTGTTATAAAATGTGTGAGCAAAACAAAAATCTATGACTACAATTTGTTTACAGGCGTGCAGTTTCAATCAGTGAAGATTCTAGCGCACGAAGCTTTCTGCGGAATCCATCCATGAGTCATTCGCGTTGCAGATGTCTTCGTTATCCTCTATGCCTCACCTGAAAAATCTTCTAAACGTTGAGCTCAATATGCTGCGGCAGGCATGAAGGGATGAAATTTTAACGTCAATAACACTGCATCGACCTATCTGAAGAAAGGCAAACGCCATTGAAACCAAGAAAATCATACGGGCATGAGTTATGCTTTTCTTGGTTTCAATCCTCGTTGCCTTTCTTCTGATGGCTGAATGCAAAATTATCTATATATATGGCTGGTGGCTTCTTTCAGATGTGTCGTAACAAGCCCCTCATGTCGCGACCATTTTTGTCCAATTCATCATCATATACGCTTCACTACCCGCGCTGCAGAGCAAAGGCCTCTCCTATGTCTTTCCAATTAACCCTGTCGTTTACCAGCTGCGCCCACCGTATCTCGGCACTCTTTTTGCCCACCTAACCTGCTGCCGCTCCCTGCTACGCTTGCCTTCTCTTGGAATGCACTCCATTATCCTTAACGATCAGCGGTTATGTTGCCTTTGCATTGGTTTCCCTGACCAAGCCGATTTCGTCCTACTGATTTGGACTAGGATGTCATTAACCCGCGTTTGTTGCATCACCCACTCCCCCCGCTTCAATCAATCAATCAATCAATCAATCAATCAATCAATCAATCAATCAATCAATCAATCAATCAATCAATCAATCAATCAATCAATCAATCAATCAATCAATCAATCAATCAATCAATCAATAATTTTATTTCTTCCTCACAAAAAGATTAGCGGAGGACGAGGAGGGCTCGAAGAAAAAGTGGAAGTTTCCACTTGACGAGCTTCGGGCCCCCTATTTACAAGCACGTGAAAGAGCATATTGCACCACTGGCACTTTTTTCTGCTCAAAAGAGCCTTAACAGGTGCTGAATGGTTTCATAATATGCATAATGTGATAAGGTTCTGGTTACACGACAAATGTCACAGTTTGTCCTGAGCTCATTTAGTTAGGCTTAGACACGACTGCCACGATTCAACACGATTCAACAAACTTCAAGAGAAATTAGTCAACAATTAATGTGTTGACTACGTTCAACAAAAATTTTGTTGAAATCGGAATGACTATGGTCAATAGCCTGTTGGCTTCGGTCACTTGCTATTGTGATGCAGAAGATCTTAATGCTTAGAGATATCGTGCAAGTAGAGCATGCGTGATCTTCTTGAGTTCCCTGGAGACCGTGGAATACTTTATTTTTCACATCATTAGCCAACCCGTGGTAATTTGCAGCTCACAGAGCCTCCAAAAGAAAAGCCGAAAACAGAATTAAAGCTACAGTGAAACGTTCTTTGAGCTAGTTGGTTCATTTCGAGGAAACGTAAGACTGGGCGAGTAGAATATGGAGAAGAGGCAAATAAACGAACACTACGCCCGCGCACGCGTGATGTAATCGTTTCTTTTACTCTTGTCCTATTCGCGCAGACTTAGCTTAACTAAATTAAAGTGCTCGAGGATTTCCATTACATTACCTGAATTGCAGTTAGCTAGAAAAATATTAATGGGTGGATTTCCAGAGGATTTCGAAGACCGAGAACTACATGTGCACGAAGCAAGATATTTTCTCTGCTGGAGAAACCAGCTCATTATGAACAGTAAGATGATGCCACGTGGTAGCGCAGAACATTGTCATGTTCCGCAGTACTTATAACTATCACAACATATTCGGTTATCGGGTAAATTGTCATTTATGTGAGATCGCACCCCTAACCTACCGAAATATGCAAGGCAGAGGAGTACTTGCCCTATAGAATACTTTCTGAAAGGAGTCCATTTCCATGTTTTGGCTAATGCACGTATGGGCTTATATTTACGATTTGTATGCTCTGCAAAAGCTGGTAAAGCTGAAAATAAACTTGAATTCTCCGATATAGGCTATGCTTAGTGTAACCAACCAAAAATTTGTTTAGCAGATGTTGAGTAGGCTCAGCATACATTGGGCTCATGTTGGTTTCCAGTTGATTCAACAAGAGGCCGACAAGGCTTCAACTGAAGCTCAAAAGACATTTTTTGTAAGGGGCAGAGCAAGGGGCAGAGCCGACTTAATAGTGAATTTGGCTTTCGTGGGGATCGCATTTATTGTACCCAAGGTCCACAGTAACTGGAATGTCCTTATTACATCCCAAAATGGAAATTCGCGGCAATAGTGTGGTTTATATTTTTAAAACGTCTATTATTCATTTCTGCTTCATCACGCTGAAGAGCAGTCGTGCAACTCTCACTTAAATACCTTTCCGCCTACGGCCTGCTTTAGGAACATGGTATTGCTATTTATGAAATCAAAGTTCACATCAACGACAAAGCTAGTGCAATGCACGTGCTCACACAGCTTATCGACTGCACTGCCTCCATGCCGCAGGATTTGGAGAACTTATTAGGCAGGCGAAGTACGCCACATGGCTGGCGGGGCCACATGTCAAAAATGTGTGTAAAATTACAGACTTTCTACAGAAAATTTTTTGTTGCCCCACAGAATATATCTGTTAGCGGACCATGGAAGAAAGCTGCTCACAAATAAAACAGATATTTTCTGCTCATACAGCAGCTGCACTCGAAGCACCGGTCAGGCGGCCCTCCGCTATTGAAAACAATGTTTCAAAAATGCTTAAACCTCATTTTAATTCAGTTTGTATATTTTACTGCTATACAGCGGCATAGACAATGTTCCGCATGGATTAATGTGCATTTTATATTGGTGGTCCTTTGTTTGACTGCCCATTTGGCCTCTTTAAAATCGTTGCCGTCGTATAGACCCACGGCACGCGCATTTACTGCGTGGTTTTACCGGCCGGACTGTTTGCAAAAGAAGGAAAGCGGTGCCAGTTCCGACTATTTCGTATGAATAATGTGCTGTACTTCTTTTTTCAAGTGACTTGTAGCCAAGCTGTACTGTTATTGTGTAGACAACGGGCGATACTGTCCTACTGAATTTGTCGTCGTAGGACGCCGAACTGCACTTAGTGCACGGGTGCACGCTGAGTCATTGTTGTCGTTACCTTTAGCAGATATTTCTTGCAGTGTGCATGCATGCACTAGAGACGATGGTATTTAGCAATGCCCAGCCCGTGAGCAGGTGCACTTTGGCCGATCAAAGTATGTGTGTGGTATTTTGATGGAAGTAAAAAGGCATGCAGTATGAAAGGTAACCTAAGTGTGCGTGGCGGCTGCTAGCCGTCTTCGTGCCTTTGGCCAACCTAAGGACTGAGGCTAGCGCCATCGCAGCGTGTGTTGCCTGCTCGACAGTGCAAAGAGGCAGTACATGCCGGTGGCCTCGGTCGTAGCGTACTGTATGTTTATGGAATGGGAGCGAGTTTTTGAAATTTTAGGAAACCCGTCGTGCTTATGACCAGCGTACGGTTGACCCGCAGTCCCGTGCTTTTGCGAGTTGACTTTCATATTCGCCGCCGCTGACGCCTGTTGACGCGTGCACGATAGCACTGACACTGAATCTTGGGTGGTTTAGTTAGCGAGATGGTCCTTATTAGTTCGTTGTTACACTTAAAGTTATAAACGACTCTATTTAATACCTATCTTGGTAGACCAGGCTGCGGTTATAAACGAGTGCAGTGTTAGATTCATGCATTATTCAAAGGGCCGCCTACGATTTAACTGTGACTTTGCACCTTTGAACCACTTTCGGCAATTTTTGCATGATATTTGTTATGGATTTATTATATACCTAAATAATCTTGATAGTTTTATTATACTAATCTAGAGCCACTCCTTTCCTTCCACAGTCTATCAATGTATAAATTTTGGCCAGCGTAAAAAAGGAGAAATCCGCAAAGACCAGCACGACTTGGCACCAGGAGCTCCTGCGCTAATAATCTCACTCCAAAGCTTCATGTTTTCAAAGTTCCGTCAGCTGTTTTCTTCAAAGAAAAAAAACAAAATTTTGCACAAAGCGTCTGGTGTCATGATGCACCTTTAACGGACAAGAACAACAAAATACAAAACAGAAAAAGAGAGTGTATGTATTCCTGTAATGTATGTATTTCTTGCAAATCCCCGGGGACACGAATCGCAAGCGCTATCTCGAACACTGACGCTAAATTTTACTAGCAGCCAAAATAAACTTACTTTAAACGTGCAAAACTATGAGAACTAGCACGACACGATACTGCACAGAACGAGACAGAGCAGGCAAAAAAGCTCTTAGCAGGTACTGTCTGAAAAAAGCGCGCCTCGAAGCAACTGCACACGCTAAACACATGAAAAGTGTCGCACACACAAATATTTTCTAGCATTCCTTCACTCAGAAATGTGAACAGCTGCGAGCCCTACGTTCTTGCTGTAACCTGTGCGCGTTTGCTCAATAATTCGCCGAAAATTGTTGTTACACGTTTTTGAAGCTGTAATGGCAAACATTGCACTACGATCTATCATAGCTGCCGTGAAAGTTGCTTTGTAGTATGCACAAATGGTACGAATTCAGGGAATTGCCTACCTTCAGAGATAACTGCGTAGTCGTACAAACCGCTCTTCAATTTCGCATCACCGGCACCACAGCAATAAGACTGACCGGCACAAGTAATGCTGCATCATCGGCACGCCTACAGCAGATTCGCGCACAATAAAATCATCTCGGATTTCAAACCTTCCACAGGAGACACTGAGCGCGAAAACAAGAGTGCCTCCTATATGGTTCCGAAATACAGGGGGCGCTTGCCAGACACAACAAAAGCACACTAAAAAGCTACCAAGAGCGAAAATCCATGGCCCTTTGCGTCAGACGCGACTCATTGACAACAGTGTGCGAGCATATGAACTTCTGCAACTATACACGCACACAGAACACAGCAAGTTTCATTAAGATACAACACCAAATATAGCTAATAAAATCTTTGGCGCATTTCGAAGGAGACCCGAAAAAACGTGGAACTGAAAAATACAAAACGTGAATACGGGCGGCTGCCTGGCGGCAGATATTAGCTTTCGTTTCAGCTTCTGCGCTACTCATTCGCATAAATATTGGTTGGCTTTCGTTTATACGGGCAGTATATTTAAAGATGGTTCGGTTGGTACTTCGGAAGGGCTCAGACATCTCCAAACCTGGTGATTCGGCGGTATTGAAGGAAGATGTGCAGACGATCGGCGATGTAGATGTAGAAGATTAAAAGGAGAATTATATTTACATGAATATACAAGGGCAAAACTTCGTTACGTAAACAAAGTCACACAGACCAAGTGAGTTAACAGTAACCTAAAAGAATTGATCTCACAAAGAAACAGCACTCGAACACATGACTTAGTAACCGAAGGTCTCGGTTAAAGCCTAGGTTTTCTGGAAGTACGTGCCAAGCTCGGGGCCTCTAACTGGGCAATGATGTCCAGTGCTTTTTTTTTTTTTGCTAACTGACAGGATCAGTGATTTGCTGGCTCCTCGTGGAAGCGTCGTTTGAAGGAGGCAAAAAACGATCCCCGCGACGCTTCTCTGCTGGCAAGAATTCCTGAAAACGAAGGGGCCCGTCGTGAAACTGTTCGAAGGTTCGCATGTTTGCGCGGAAGTAGTATGGGTATCCGCTGCAGCAGCAACGCCAGACGGGATCGACCGGCGCCGTGTGCCGTCTACTACCCTCTGCACGCGCCACGCATGCTTTCTTGGTTCCCTTAGTGGATGCGCGCGCTTAACAATGCCTGCAGTCGGTCGTCGTAGCGACGCTGTTAAGCGGACAATGACTTCCGTGCCTTTGTATATGTTCGCGGGGGACATGCGGGTTGGGAGCTCCGAGAACTCTCCGCATAGACCAGAGGCGTACAGTAACCTCAAGCCAAATTAATTACTAAGGTTACGAGGCTTTAATGAATGACACCTTTGGATGAGTCCTCAGGTTTTTATTTCCAGCGACTGCGGCATCTGGCACACTTACAACGTTCACAGCATAATACCCATAGTGCGTAGCTCATTGCGAAGACACAGCGATGTCAAAGTGACAGCAGTCCATCTATGCTCGGCAGCTGGTCGGACGATGTGACAGCGTTTAAACGAATCTGGAATTTGATATCAATAGTGTGCTGCAGTTTCTGCGCGCGTGAATATATTGCGGTCTTCAGCATGTTTCTTGCGTCAGATTACACATCGCCGATCGCACTCTCGTTTGCACTCTGCCCCTGAGCAGCGCGTCGGTTGCTAGCGACCACCATGCCAGCCCCAATACAACCCTCTTAGAACGCGCACAAAATTTGAAGCGGCGCGACGTTTCGTCACGTCGCCCCCTTCTGACGCGTGTGCCGTCGAAATGACTGTTGGTTGATTTCATCGTCGCCGTGCATGTATCGCCTGGATCTAACGCTATCACGTGCAGGTTCGAACAAGAGAAGACAACAGAGAGATAAAACAAAACAAAACGAAGCCGTATTTATAATTTAAAAGGAAAGGGTCGATAAGAAAGGAAAACACACACACTCGACACGCGTACAGCGCTATAGAATGAAGGAAAGTGTTCACCAGTTACTGAGCGTCCCAGGTGAAGCGGGGATGCCTCGCAGACGGGACGGACACGGGTGGTTGTAGTGCGACGCGTCGCTGGCGTTACGTCGAATAAAGCGGCGGAAGGGAGCCAGGTGGTGCTAGGAGCGGGGAGGAAGACAGGAAGACGCCGGTAGACTCCCGTCAGCAGCCCAAAGAACATGGCAGCAGCAGAAAGAACAAGCGTAGCCGAGACCCGTCGACGGCGGCCCGAAACGCCAGAAGCTTAAAGCAGGACCCTCAATCCATCGGTTGCCACCTTCACGGATGCAAGGAACGCAGGAGGCATGCGTCGGAGATCCAAGGGAGGTCCACGGCAGCACGGACCCAACGTCCGACGGCTGCCACCTCCACACTTGAATGACACGACCTCCGCTGCTCTGTCTCCCTTTACATCTCGGTTTTCTGACACGTCAGCTCTCCGCTCTTCGTGCTCGCCACGCTCCCTGTCGCCGTCGCCTCGCACACAGCATTTGCACGCACACACGCGCAGCGCTGTGCTGGCACGCGCAGTGGTCCGCTGTCCGACGCACCACTGTGGACACACCGCGTTCGATAATCGGCGATGTGCACCTCACATATGCCTCCCCCCCCCCCCCCACCCATCGAAAAAGTTTTTTCGCACAGAAACACTGCCATTGGTGTACACAACATTTATGTTCATGTACGGTAAACGGACAAGTACGACGTCACAGAAGGCACTTTATACAGTGACACATGGAGGCACATAGAAACGCGCACAGAAGTAACTTGGGCTCACACCACATACACGAGGCAAAAGAAAAAATAAAAACCTTACAAAATATCAGACACAAACTTTAAACATGTCTGTACTGTGAAGGTTAATAAGTACACACTGAAGAACCTATAACCGGAGAACGAGGAAAAAAATATTGCACAAACACTACCAGGCTACATTTGCACAGGTAACCATTGCAAACACCGGATAGTAGCATTGTACGTTGGGAATCCCTCTCCCGCAATTTATAAACGACTCGCGCAAACAACGCTTACGTTTTCCAAGCCTGCCACCTTCTTCGAGTACGACAACAGAAGACGCCTACACAGATTCCTGGTACGCACGCTCTTCGTATCTTTTCAGCATATTGATGTGGAATAGCTTTTTAGTGTGGTCCAAGTCGATCCAATCTTCCACGTCGTTCTTTTTGCCAGAAACCGCGAATGAACCTCTACACTCCATCAGCAGTTTATTGTGGTTACTCGTCAAAATGATGAGGGCACGAGCTCCAAGCCTCAAACGCCGCTTCTTGCTGTTCCTGTCATAATATCTCTTATGCGACTGTTTGGCACGCAACAAATTTTAATGCGCCACTCTCACAGTTTGCTTGAGACGTTCTCTTAGATCGAGAACGTAACCATAGGTCGTCCTCGTGTCTTCTCCCAGCTCTTCCCTTGTCCAGAGCTCTCTGAGAACTGCAAGCGGTCCTCGCACGTGACGTCCAAATATCAACTCAAATGTAGAAAGCACCAGACTCGCCTGCGGCAGCTTTCGTAGGCGAACAAAAGTGGAGATAAGAGGCATGCGTCCCAACGGAGCCCTCTCTACATTGCCTTTCGGGCACGTCCTTTTGCAAGTGTCGCACGACCTGACATACCTCTTAATGTCCTCCTGAACTCCCGTCCAGTAAAAGTTTTCCAGAACTCGATCTGTAGTCATCTTAATGCCCTGATGCCCTGCCAACGGACCATCGTGGGCAAGGCTTAACACATGTGATCTACAAGACATTGAATTTACTACCTGTCGAACCTCTCTGCTGGATGCGAGATGATAGAGGCGGTAGAGCAAACCCTTGTCAACAGGTTACGAGTGCGAAGTGCCGTGCTTGCCATGGAACACCTTTCCTACTTTCACGCAACACGCCTTTAATGACTCATCTTCTCTTTGCTTTGCTTCTAACATTTCCTTGATTAACCTCGTGGGACCAACGCTTAAAGCGGTACTTTCCCTCCTTCGTGCAGAAACTTCCTTTCCAGCCAACACCACTTTCCGGCCCTCGCACTCAGCATTTTCACTGGCGACCTCGTCATTGACTATGTCCGGACATAATCTAGCAACGCCCTCTGATTTCTTAAAATTATTATCTGGATTTGACGGCTCACGGGCCTCTGGTATATTTCCAAATAAGACGTCGTACAATGGTATCTTCATGCACTTTAACAGGGCCATGCCAGTGAAATAAGAGGAAGCGATATAGACTTCAGCCTCGGGAGCTTCCAGACTGCTGCCATCAACAAGGAACACCGTAGATCTCGAGCCGGTGAGAACTGAGTCAGGAAACAGGGCTCTCCGCACAACCACCCTATTGCTCCCCGTGTTCCATAAAACATGTACGGGTAGGCGTCGGAGCTCTCACTCTTGAACAGGTATGTGTTGTGCGTCTGCAGGCTTTTTCCGGACAAGTCCGACCTTCACTTTATCCTCAGCTGGCTCAAGCCTATCTGCTGTTGTGGACACCGTTTCAGGCGCAACACTCTCTGGCAGAAAACAACAAGACGATTGCTTCTGGTTTTCGTGCTTCTTGGAGCAGGAATTTACATCACGCCCTGTTTTTCGGCAATAGACGCCGTAAAGCTGTTTTGTCTTAGAGCGACAATATGCAGCCTTATGTCCAGGTCGGTTACAAATGAGGCCCCTTCCTGACTGTCTACTCGATGGAACATCCTCCTCTCTCGGAATGCCTACCTCTAACGATTCTTTGAACGAAGACAAGTGTCTTTGTCGCTGGGCCTCTGGAAAGTTGTCTGCTGACTCAGCCATTTTGTCTAGCGTCTTGCACTCTCTTTCTCGAAGAAAAATCGCCAGACGACTATGACAGTTCCTCATGAACTGTTCGGCCACCATCAATTCACATAAATCATTGTACATTGTGGCCGTTCCAGATATCTCGACCCACCGATCGAAATGACTGAGCAAACGTGCTGCGCATTGCTTGCCTGGTTATTTATCGAGTGGCTTACTTTCACGAAACCTTTCGCGATAACGTTCTACTGTAAACCTAAAATGTTGGAGCGGGGCTAGTTCCGCCTTATCGTAATTCATTGAATCAGTGGGAGACAATTGACCGAACACACGAAGAGCCTCCCCAGTCAAAGACATACTGAGTGCTGCGGCACATTTTTACTTGAGCCAGCTGTGCCCTTCTGCGATATCCTCATAACGTTTGAGGTATGCATCCAAGTCATCCCTGCGATCGTCGAAAGTCGGGATCAAGTTGTGTGTGCACCCGACCGCGGCGGCTGCGTTTTTATAGAGGACGAACGCTTAAGCAGCCGTGTGCTATGCTATGTCAGTGCGCGTTAAAGATCCCCAGGTGGCCGAAATTATTCCGGAGCCCTCCACTACGGCACCTATTATACCTTTCTTCTTTCACTCCCTCTATCCTTTCCCTTACGGCGCGGTTCACGTGTCCAACGATATATGTGACAGATATTGCGCCATTTCCTTTCCCCAAAACACCAATTCAAAAAAAAAAACTCGCAGAGCATGAGAAATTCACCAACGTAAGTGAAACTACGAATTCTAACTCCAGCCGTGCACTTGCTACAGGGGAAATTAGATGGCCACCAGCGGTGCGGATATGAGTCCCCGTCCAAGATGTCAGAACCATTTAAGTTCTCCAGTAAAGGCACGGCTCAAAACAGATACGGCTCATAATAGGCACTGCTCATAACATGTAGCGCCTGTGACGTCTTCTTCCATGTTTCCTGTCTTCTGTCTGTGTTTTAAGCGCTGTCAATAACAATGAATCAGCACCAACTAACCCGACAACTTGTCTTATTCAAGAGCCCTTGTGACGTCTTCCATGTTTCCTGTCTTCTGTCCGTATTTTTAAGCGCGGTCAACAACAATGAATCAGCACCAACAAGCTCGACAACTTGTCCTATTCAAGAGCGCTTGTGACGTCGTCTTACATGTTTCCTCTCTTCTGTCCGTGTTTTTAAGCACTGTCAAGAACAATGAATCAGCACCAACTAACCCGATAACTTGTCTTATTCACGAGCGCATGTGACGTCTTCCATGTTTCCTGTCTTCTGCCCGTGTTTTTAAGCGCTGCCAACAACAATGGATAGGCACCAACTCACCCGAGAACTTGTCCTATTCAAGAGCGCCTTTGACGTCGTCTTCCATGTTTCCGCTCTTCTGTCCGTGTTTTTAAGCGCTGCCAACAACAATGGATAGGCACCAACTCACCCGAGAACTTGTCCTATTCAAGAGCGCCTGTGACGTCGTCTTCCGTGTTTCCTCTCTTCTGTCCGTGTTTTTAAGCGCTGTCAACAACAATGGATCAGCACCAACTAACCCGAGAACATGTTCTATTCAAGATCGCCTGTGACGTCGTCTTCCATGTTTCCTCTCTTCTTTAGTAGAAAGATAAACTGACACCAACCAGGTTAATTTTTGAAAAACACGACGTTTCGGGACCGGCTCGGTCCCTTCTTCACGGTGTGACTACGGGCGAGGCGCAGCTTGGCTTTTTAAGCCCTCGTGTTGAATACCTCCGTGTCAATGGCCGCAAACCATGAATGTAAGACGAAGGAAGTGTCCCCAGGAAGCGGTTAACATTCCTTCGTGTCTTTTGTATGTGCCACGACTCCAGCAGAAGCCTCCTGCGCTGGTTAGCTTCGGTTTCCAGTACAACAGTGCCGTCAAAGTCAATTCGGTGGTCACATTCCTCGCAGTGTTCGGCCACTGCGCTGCGCTGACGGTTGATTTGTCGGACGTCCGCTTTGTGTTGCCTCATTATATCGGCGAAGTTCTTCGTTCCCCCACGTACGAGGCCGGGCAGACTGAGCAGGGTATTCTTGTATACATCCCCTTGGGCCCTTTCTTTTGGGTGACGGTCTCTCGGGCGGGGGAGGAAGCGTCCGATGGTGCAGCCGGTTTGTGGGTTATTAGCACCCCTTTTCCGAGAATTCGAGCGATCCAGCGTCTCGCTCACACCTTTCACGTATGGTATGCAACACGTTTCCGGTTGTGGCGTGTGCTTCGGAAGGAATAAAGCAGTTTTTGTTTCTTCTTTTTTGTTTTTGCCTGGCGCGTCGGATGAATGAACTAGGGTACCGACGCGTCAGCCAGAACCAAAAAAAACAACAACAAAAACAGCTCTATACCTTCCCTAAGCACTCGCCAGAACCGGAAACGTTTGCATACCATACGTTAAAGGATCAACGGATCAACAACGGATCAGCTCCAACTAACCCGAGAACTTGTCCTATTGAAGAGCGCCTGTGACGTCGTCTTCCATGTTTCCTCTCTTCTTTCCATGTTTCTAAGCGCTGCCAGCAACAATGGATCAACACCAACTAGCCAACAACTTGCCCTATAGCAGATTAATCCACACCGGTATCGAGCAGCGCGGTAATCTCAATGTCATCAATTGTCGCACGCAAATCGGATGCAGCTCATCTGATAATGTCGCTGCCTCATTCTGTCCAGTTATCGTCGGCTCGAGGGTTTCGCGATGCAGGAACTTGACACATCTAGACGTCAGCGGCCTTGCCTACAGAGGTCGCTGGGGTTAGTTTTCCCGACCCGGACTCGGCGAGCGACGGCCAGCAGAGCCACTCTGGCAGCCGGGGATAGAATCATTATAGCGGAGAGGCGAAGGCGAACGGGACTCGTGCCATCCAGAGTAGACAAGGTCCTGGCGTGCCCAGAGATTATCCGCAATCTCGTGCGGTCGTTCACCGCCCAGAGGACAAGGTGCATCGCGACGCAAACCTCATACACCCACTTGGCGGTACGGACAGGCTCGTCCTGTGATTCAGGTAGCCGCACCCCACCGCTGCCAACAATGTCGTGGCTTAGAAGTGGTCCCGTAGCGCTCGCAACTCCTTTTGTGACAGAGCGCGGCCAGCTCTTATGGCGGTAGCAAAGACTCGGAGTCAGGCGTCGGTGAGAATAACAAAAGGGATTTTATACACTAGGGGCATGACACCGCGCAAGCGACGATGCACTCACCACCGCTCGTTTTCCAGGCTGTTGCCACATGGGCCATACGCGCCGGGATTCTCGGTTCCTGCCAGCTCAGCTCGGACGTTCCGTTCCTGCCATGTCCTACCCTGGATTCCATACCGCTACATCTGGTGTCAGTTGGCTCATCTATCTGGCAACCTTCGTCTACAGCAACCGAAGCAATCAGCACGGCATATAAGCGCGCATCGGAGGCCTCACCCTTCGGGCATGACACCGCGCAAGCGACGATGCACTCACCACCGCTCGTTTTCCAGGCTGTTGCCACATGGGCCATATGCGCCGGGATTCTCGGTTCCTGCCAGCTCAGCTCGGACGTTCCGTTCCTGCCATGTCCTACCCTGGATTCCATACCGCTACATCTGGTGTCAGTTGGCTCATCTATCTGGCAACCTTCGTCTACAACAACCGAAGCAATCAGCACGGCATATAAGCGCGCATCGGAGGCCTCACCCTTCGGGCATGACACCGCGCAAGCGACGATGCACTCACCACCGCTCGTTTTCCAGGTTAGTTGCCTGAAGTCTGCGTCTTGTATTAGAAGCAGCAATTACTGCCTATTAGCGGTGTCTTGCCCAACAGAGCTTCTTGATGTGTCAAAGCGACTATGTGGTCTGCCAAGTTGTTTGTGGATGTCATTATCTGAGGTACTTCTGATGCTTTCGGGTGACGTCGAGTCTAATCCCGGTCCCATGACGAAGGCGGAATCTGAGGCATTTGCCCTCGTCTTAGAAAGGGTACAAAAACTGGATGAAGGATATGCGTCCTTACTCGAAACAACCCGAAAGCTGGAAGAAGGTCGAGCTTCATTGCTAGAAGAATTGAAATGTTCCAAAGAGAGGGAGGAAGCCGCAGAGAACGCAATTAGGCACTTGAGTGAAAGGGTGGCTGTGCTTGAAGCGCGCGACACTGAGGAAAGTGGGGCACAAATTGCGACAGTGAAGGAGGCGGCCGCACAAAGTGAAGTCACCCGTTTGAATGAGCGAGTCGCGACGCTGGAAACATCTTTGGCCAACCAACGTTCAGGTGTAGCCAGCACATCTGAACAGGCGGATAGCTGCGTCTCGCAACAATTGTCGCTCATTACGTCTAGGTGCGATGATGCAGAAAATCGTTTGCGACGATGCAACCTCCTTTTCTTTGGATTGGAAGACTGTCCTGAAGAGGATTGGGCTGCTTCTGAACAAAAAAGAATTCAGTTTTGTTCAGATAAACTAGGAATCGAAACAAGCGGTACACAGTTCGAACGCGTTCACAGACTAGGCAAACATAACGATGATAAGCGGAGGCCAATTATAGAAAAAATGTTGTTTTTCAAGGATAAAGTGCACATTCTTTCATGTGCACGTAAACTGAAGGGAACTTCGTTTTCCATCGGCGAAGATTTCTCGCTCACAACGAGACAGGCAAGGAAGAAGCTTTATAAATTTGCCAAGGCGTTGAACAAGCCTTTCAAACTATCTTTTGACAAACTGCACATGGGACCCACGACGTACATATATAACACCACTACAGACAGTGTTGTGCCGTCCAACAGATAGCTAAACAATAGTAAATGCCCGAATGATACCCATGAGTCGAGTGCACGTAACATTCAATCACTATCTTTGTCATATGCCAACATCCGAAGCCTAGTGCCAAAACGCGATCTGCTTTCTTCGTTCCTTGACGATAGTGAATCGCACATCATCATTCTTACAGAAACTTGGTTGAATCCTAACATTACAAACAACGAAATCATTCGCGGTGCACATTCATACAACATATACAGGCATGATCGCATTGGAAAGAGAGGCGGTGGCGCCCTTTTAGGCATAAAGAAAACAATAACATCATACGTAATTAACACCGATTCAAATCTGGAAATTGTCTGGGCCGCCTGCCTACTATCCTGCACTAGGATTCTGATAGGCGCTTGTTACCGCCCGCCAGATTCTAGTCATTCTTTCGTTAATGAATTGCGTATCAGTATTACTAAAGCAACAGAGTTATGTCCTGCTCATAGCATCTATCTCATCGGAGATTTTAATTTTCCTTTAATCAACTGGGCTCAACTATCATCACCTTGTCATATTTCCACAGAATTTTGTAACCTGACGCTCGATTTCAACCTATTCCAGGTTGTACATCAACCTACACGCGACACTAACATACTAGATCTGATACTGACTACAGCACCGAAAACGATAGGACCAGTAACTCATTTAAAGGGATTCAGCGATCATCATTTACTTCAGCTAAGCATTGACATCCCGGTTCAGTTTATGGGCTATGTAACAAAAAAGATTCACGATTATAATAAGGCTAATTTCACAGCTATCAACACAGAACTAGAAACCTTCTTTTATCACACATTTCTACCTTCAATTAACAACCGATGCGTTGAGGAAAACTGGATATGAAATCTTTGATCAACCGGTTTGTCCCTGTGATCAAAATAACTAAAGATAAATCTAATCTCTGGTTTACTAGAAGGCTTAAACAACTAAGGAACAAGAAAAAGCGGCTATACCGGACTGCTAAGCGTGCCTGTACCATTTCTGCGTGGAACAAGTACAGTGATGCACTAAAACTCTATTGCTCCGCCTTATCTGCTGCAAAAGACAAATATTTTTCACATGATCTTCCAGCCCTTTCGAAAACTAACCCCAAAAAGTTTTGGAAACAAGTATGCCCTGAGCGTTATGATAGTTCCATCTCTCTACAAAGTAACAACACCCCCATCTCAGACAACGAGTGCCCCTCAATATTTAACACCTTCTTTTCATCTGTGTTCTCTTCTGAAGATCATTCCACCCTTCCGGAAGTTCCGGATCTTAATTACCGCTACATGACACCTATTCAGATAACTGAAGAAGGCATCACGTGTCTCATAAATTCTCTTAAGGTATCTACTTCGGCTGGTGTTGATGGCATTAATTCAAAAATTTAAAAAAATACAGTTCCAGTGGCAAGAAAAATTTTATTTCATATTTTTCAGCAATCATTAACTACAGGAATACTACCCTCAGACTGGAAGATAGCTAAAATAGTGCCAATTTTTAAATCTGGAAACAAAAACTCCGCTGAAAATTACCGTCCTATATCTCTCACGTGCATCTGCTGCAAAGTGCTTGAACATATAATTTCATCGCATGTCTTTAGTCATCTTGAGCAGAATAACTTTTTTTACACTAATCAACATGGGTTTAGAAAGGGTCACTCCTGCGAAACACAGTTATTCGAACTAACTACTGATTTGCATTTTAATATGAACAATAACCTTCAAACTGACTGTATATTCCTTGATTTTGCCAAAGCGTTCGACCGCGTAGCTCACTGCCGCTTGATTTCGAAATTATCATCACTCCGTCTAGACTCGCTAACTTTAACATGGCTTCGTAACTTCCTCTCGCATCGCCAACAGTTCGTATTTGTTCATAATCTGTCCTCTAACCTTTCCCCAGTTAACTCCGGTGTACCGCAGGGCAGTGTGCTTGGTCCTTATTATTCCTTATTTATATCAATGATTTACCTAATAATATAACTTCTAGTATGCGAATTTTCGCGGATGATTGCATTATATACCACCCTAATAGATCTACTAATGACCCCCTGGCGCTCCAATCAGACCTCCTTACTATTAACGACTGGTGCAACTCATGGTTAATGACTCTTAATGTATCCAAGTGCAAAGTCATCTCTTTCACCCGTAAAAATAACAAATCTAGCTATACATACCGTATTCAAAATGATCTACTCTCTCATGTATCACATTACAAATACCTCGGCGTTCACTTTTCTTCAGATCTTTCATGGTCATACCATATCTCATCCATATGTGCCGTCGCCTCAAAGTCATTAGGATACCTACGCCGTAATCTCCGAAATTCACCATCTAATATTCGAAAACTAGCATACCTCACTTTTGTTCGTCCACAACTTGAATTTGCTTCTCCCATTTGGTCTCCCTATCATAAGAACATGATCATCGCGTTAGAATCTATCCAAAACAGGGCAGCACGATTCATTTCACGAAACTTTAACTGCCGCTCAAGCGTCACTCAGATTAAAACAGATCTTTCTCTACAATCATTAAGCACGCGCCGTGACATCGCTCTCCTCACACTATTTCACAAATATGCGCACTTCAATAGAACTACCTCATTTCAACTCGATGTCTCATCCCGCACGTCGAAAAGATTACATAATCAGTTTAGTTTCGCAAGAATATATGGTGACACATTGGCTTTTAACTCATCTGCATTACCACGAGCCATCAGATTATGGAATGATCTGCCAGACAACATCGCTTCCGCGTCTAATCTAGAATCTTTCCATTCTAAACTCATCACATATTTCACTGAAACCGTCATTTAGCAGCCGCCGCGGTGGCTGAGTGGTTATGGCGCTCGGCTGCCGGCCCGAAAGACGCGGGTTCGATCCCGGCCGCGGCGGTCGAATTTCGATGGAGGCGAAATTCTAGTGGCCCGCGTGCTGTGCGATGTCAGTGCACGTTAAAGAACCCCAGGTGGTCGAAATTTCCGGAGCCCTTCACTACGGCGTCCCTCATAGCCTGAGTCGCTTTGGGACGTTAAACCCCATAAACCAACCAACCGTCATTTAGCACACCTACGTTCAAGTCTATTACTGTTCTTTGCTTTGCTGCTACACTCGTGCCATTCGGATGTTTTCTTACTTATGTTTGCTTGCCATGTTTCCGTGTTTGCCTTAATCGCGCTTTGTTTCCACGTTCGGTGAGCACATTATCCTGTATTGTAGTGAATTATTTTGCGTCGCGTACGTTTCCTTTTGTTTCCTTTGGTTATTAATGCACTGTATTATATCTTTTTTTCGCCCCCCTTACACAATGCCCAATGGGCCTGTAAGGAATTTCAAATAAAATAAAATAAAGTGAAATTTAGAGGACAAGATTGGCAAGGGGGCCGAGAGCTAACAGCAAACGCGACTGTCTTCGCACAGCGACGTCCGGCGAGACTCCAACGCGTCACACATCTCACTCAACTCGTGAGCGGCACTCGACTCATGGTGGGTCGGTCTCTCCCTCCAAGCTGCAGCACTGGGGCTTATAAAGCCCTTGCCCGAGAGGTCCAACCAGCGACCGCGCTGGCCACCCGCTTCGAGTTTTCCGCGGGCGGTGACTTCCAGGGAGGAAGGGAAACCGGCGCCTCGCTGTCTAGCAACTTGCTGAACGTTTGGGCATGTCGATCGTCGATGCTTCTTTATAGAGCTCAGCTGCCCTGCGGCACAGCACCTTGGCTTGTCAAGGGAGCGTTAGGGCGCTGTTGCCTTCTGGCGCAGCACCGGGCTTGTCAAAAGGGGCATTCGCAGGATAAATTTTGCATCCTGCAGAATTAGAATCCGGGCTGGTTGCCCGGGCATAACACTCGGTAGACATGACCGGGCTCCCCACAGTGGTGGCAGAGTGGCCTTCGGTTCGGTGTACGCCTCAAACGATTTCCGAGGATGTGGTACAGCTGTAGCAGGTGCAGTGGGGCGGTGCTACTGACGGGAGACGTCCGGGTGATACCGTACGTAGCCAGGTATTATTGTGTGACATGCGCCGATTTTGCTTAGGGTAGCCGTCAGGGTAATGGAACCATAGCCAGCCGTGAGACGCACAACGGGCGCGTACGTGGGTCCGTCATCGAACCGGGGCGGTGGATCAGGCGACAAGAGGTGCCCGCGCAACCTGCCGCACTTCGTCCCTGACGACTTCGGTCAGCACAGCCAGCGGCAAAGACGCAATCTGGGCAGACGGATCCGTTGGATTTCCTCCCGGACAAATGACCGGATCAGTTCGCAGAGGGTGTCTGCACTGCCGCCGGAGCACGACGAAAAGGCTTCCGGCATCATGGTGTTGATGTCTAGATTGTATTGGCGGGCCCGTTGTTGGAGCGTCGCCTCCATGGTGGTGGCCTCGGTGAGAAATTCCACTACAGTGCGAGGTGGGCTGCGTACGAGGCCTGCGAACAACCCCTGCTTAAGCCAACGCATGAGATGGAGAAGCTTCTTCGTTGCGCTTGAAAAGACGGGCCGTGACCCTCGATATCCATGCGCACTCTTTCGTTCGTGCGCTGATTTCGGGAGTGCAGAGCAGCTTCAGCCTTCTCCCGGCGGTCGGCGTTAGGGCATGTGGCCAGGAGATTCCGGCAAAACGTCTCTAGGTGGGAAGGGTAGTCGCGTGGTTGTCAAACCACGTCCGGGCAGATTCTTCCAGAGCAAAATATACGTTGGGGAGTTTGGGCTCGTCGCTCCAGCCGTTGTAGCGGGTGAGCCGCACGAAGGTCTAGAGCCGATCCTCGGCGTCTTCGAATCTGTCGCCGTGAAAAGATGGCGATGTTCGCGGTGGATGGGAAAGGATCGGCGCCTGGGGTCGGGTGTCAGTGGCCATGGCAGTTGGACTCACCGGGCTAGGCTGGATCGGCGCTGGTGACCTGGTGCCAGTGGTCATGTCAGTTGGACTAGGCGGTTGAGGCTGCGTCGTTCTTGTGGGCGCGGGAAGGGGCTCAATTTCAGTCGATTCTCCGCGGATACGGCGGCTGGGTCGCTGGTGAAGCGGTGTGAGGTCCGTAGTGATGCTGTACGAAGTGCCCAGGTAGAAGAACGTAACCCGCGCCTCCACCAAACTTGCAACGCGGAGAACGACCGGAGCAGAGGGAAAAAACTGCGGGGGCCCCTAAATGGCCCGAGCGGGCGAGCGAGAGGCAAACTTCTTCTCCCTATGCGCTTCTACTACTTCTACAGTGGCACGTATCAGTATTATGATGGTGCAGGGCCAAGTGGGAAATGGCTGTTAATTATTTATTAAGTATTTTTAAAGAGTAAGTACTGGAATATATTGGCGAATATTTGGCCCTGCTGCTAATTTATGGATCCACGGGAGAAAGGTATTTGCCTACCGCGGAAAAAATTACTGTAGTTTGCTAGATTATGTGATTTAAAATTTAATTCACTGCACAAATATTAGGACAAAGTAGTTTTTAATATGAGCTTCATGTCTCGAACAAAACTTGCAGAGATATAATTGTATAAAAAAATAACATAAAGGAAACTAGAATATACAAAACGTCGACCTGCCTATCCAACAGAAAATTCTTCTGACACAAAAAAAAAACAAGCTAGAATTCACGTGCACATTTCTGCCTCCCTCCCTTATTTATACACGCGGGCACGCCGTTGGGCTAAACAGTCTGGCGAACCCTGCGCAACGCAGGCGGGTTCAAATCCGAGCGAAATGATCGGAAGCCTTACAAATGAGACAAACATCAGCCGTAACGTGATTTATATGGCCGTTTCAAAACGGCCGCTGTGCTGAGAAAGTCGAGCCCAAATAAACTAAAGGCGGTTAACTCCGGTCGCCGGCAGCCACCGCAGTGAAAACGCCTGCCCGGCTTTACATGAGAAACTGTGCCAAAAATTGGCGGTGGTTTAGCTCTGATTTAACCTGGAGTGACGCAATAGCTACAGCTTGCTGAGTGGAACTCGCTCAGTCGAATTACTAAGTCAGCCTTTTTTTTTTTAAGGGAAATTATTGACCCAGGGCGTCAATGATGGGTCAAGGTGTGATGAATGATGTAGTAGAGATTAAATGAATGGAAAAATATTAGCTGATTTGATGAAGTCCAGTAGAGAACGATGGTACGGTCCCTGCGTCCAGGCCATGTATGAGGCAGGGTTGCTTGGTGAAAGACCTGCTACCATCAGGTGTCGCATCGTTGTAAGCTTGAGAGCTGGGCAGTCCCACAGTAAGTGATGAATGACGGCCTCAATGTCCTCGTGCTTACATATCGGACACCCTGGACGAAGAAACAATTCTCGGTACTGAGGCCAATTCCGAGTGATGGCTCTTGTGAGGGCAACCCCGACCCGGATCCTCCTACGCGCAACCTCCTCTGCACGGGTAAGACCGCGGGGGAGGGTTACCGCACACGGAGGGATGAGAGCACGTGTGCGGCGCCGGATAAGTTCCTTTCTTGATGAAAGCAGGGTAAAACTGTCCAAATGAAGGAGCCGAGGCGGTGATGAGTTTGTATTCGCAAGGCGGGTCTCTCTAAGTCAGTCTTTCGCCGCTCCGTTTCGCTGTGCAGTTCCTTCATCTTCCTCCCTGGACGTGAATCACTCTCCCCCGCGCCGCCGGTAGCCGCCGGCAGCTGCTCCGCACCACGTGACCAACACACACCACGTGGCGGCGCCGCCACGGTCCCGTGCCACCGCCACGCTGAAGGCTCCAAATCCTACCGTAATGTAGCTCTCGCTACAAAGGTAGCGATAGCTGCCAGCCCCTTTGCCAACTTTGTGGCCAGTACGGATTCCCCTCCACCCCATGCGAAGTTTCCCTGGTATTACCGACGCAGTTTCCTTACTTGCCAGCTGCCCTTCAGCAGTGTTTGGTTAGCTGTGGCACATGTTTCTAGCCAGTTGGCTTAGGTACAGAAATTTCAAATTTGGTATGCGCTTAATGAAATAGCGTCTCTATGGGATTTCAAAGAATCATTCTCTCTAACCGCAGGTGTCCCCGCAAAGAGTGCTCCCTTCGCATAAATATGATAGGATGGTCCGAAGAGTACCAGTTAACAGAAAAATTCGAAATTCTTAATTTAGCGGCATTTAAATACGTTCGGTAAACGCAGATTTCTGGCCATGGAGCGAAGATGATCTGACGTGGATATGAACTTGCCATGCGGCCTTTATTCTTTCTTTCTGGGTCATATTCGGATATCTGAGATTTCCAAGAATCATTTTCTCAAACCGCAGGTGTCCCCGCAAAGAGTGCTCCCCTCGCAAAAACATGATAGGATAGTCCGATGAGTACCATTTAACAGAAAAATTCGAAATTCTTAATTTAGCGGCATTTAAATACGTTCGGTAAACGCAGATTTCTGGCCATGGAGCGAAGATGATCTGACGTGGATATGAACTTGCCATGCGGCCTTTATTCTTTCTTTCTGGGTCGTATTCGGATATCTGAGATTTCCAAGAATCATTCTCTCAAACCGCAGGTGTCCCCGCAAAGAGTGCTCCCCTCGCATAAACATGATAGGATAGTCCGATGAGTACCATTTAACAGAAAAATTCGAAATTTTTAATTTAGCGGCATTTAAATACGTTCTGTAAACGCAGCTTTCTGGGCGTGGAGCGAAGATGAGCGGACGTGGATTTGAATTTGTCATGCGGCCTTTATTCTTTTTTTCTGGGTCATATTCGGCATGGCAGTGTACAGATTTCTCATCCCTTTGCTGTATCTGGGATGCAAGGACAGGCGGTCTGTACGATAGCGAAGCAAACAGCAGGTGCAACGCGATTAGTCCAGCTTCAGCAGGTGTAATTAGAATGCCGACAAGCACTGCAATGGGGCAGCGGTCTATGCTCACTAACTGGATAAGGCTAAAATTCAGGCGAGTTGGTACGTAATCATTGTGCACCAGACTGAGCGGAAACAAAGGCGGGACGGCAGCGCTTGTCTGGGCTTTCATCTCGGTGCGGCTGTAAATCACAGTGACTGAAGCGCGCCGACGGCCATTCAGCGATAGTGCCGGATCCCAGGGCACTCTATGCTGCAGCAGGCACTCCACTTTTTACGCAAAGTAGGTGAGCTCATATAGTTTCAATCACCGATTGCGAAGTACATGATACTAATGTGTACGTACGAGGGGATACTGATAAGACTTAAGCATTACTGAGAAAAATTCAAATACTTTAGTTCTTCAAATATTCCCCACTATAGTGAGTGCGCTTTTGGCAGTGGTGCTGCAATTTCTGTAGACTGTTGGATGTGGGCATTTGGTTCAAGGGAGTTTACCTCAGCCAGGTCGAAACCCAGGGGTTCCTTCTCAAAAGGCTATTGCTGTGACGTCACAAGGAGGGACGGCTCCGAGGAGAGGAGTTTACGAGGAGTTTGGTTTGGTTTAGGTTATGGGAGTTTAAAATCCCAAAGCCACAGTGGCTATGAGGGGCGCCGTACGGAATGACCCCGGAAAAAACGAACCACCTGGGGTTCTTTAACGTGATTGGCATCGCACAGTACACGCTCCTCTAGTATTTCTCGTCCATCGAAATGCTACAGCCGCGGCCGGGATCGAGCCCACGCCTTTCGGGTCAGCAGAAAAGCTCCCTAACCACTGAGCCACCGCGACGGCTCACAAAGAGTTTAATTTACCTATTTACAGGAGTACGTAATATACAAGCTGGTATCGGAAGGTTGCGATGCAGATGCTGTCCGGCTCCTTAAATACGGTTAATCGTTCCCATATCCCTAACTGGTTAAACTGCACTTCACCAGAGTCCAATCAGGTTGTCACTCTTGATGACTTGAAGAGCCGACCATCGTAAAAGGAGGTACCGCTGACCTCTCACAGCTTTTCCGGTGGCGCGGGACTGCTCTCGCGATAGCAATGTCGCTTTGTCGCTGCCTCACAGCAACACTGGTGGTGGTAAAGAGAAGTGCAGTACCATGAATAGCGTGCCCTGGTCGCATCGGTCGTTGTTCAGGTTTAACTGAAAGTACCTCGTGTAGCAAAGTCTGCGAATTGGAGCCCTTGCCCCTCCAGGGAAGTGGAAGGATTGCTGCCATCATTAGTCACTTCAGGGAAAAGGGAGAGTCGGTTTCGACCAGCGTACTAGTGGGAAAACTATTCTCTCCGCCGCCGTTCCTCACAGAAAAGAAGGCTCCCTACTCCAACAACTAAAATCCGAGTGGTCAAGTAACGCAGCATCAGCATCGCGCAGGCTATTGCTCGGGGAACCCTTTATCCGGCGGACAAAAAAAGACTCTTACGTTGATGACACAACCGCCGCGGTGGCGCTCAGAATGCTGCCTCCACGCTGACGCCTCTTCGAAGTACGTCTGCTGGCAGCCCAATGAAAAATTCCTCCCGAGTTACAACTTTCTTTCGTGACAAAACGCTTCATGACAAAGTCTGTAGTTTTGCATCAAACCATCCCTTTCTAGCAGCTATGACATTCACACGGGCAGAAAAATATAGGTCCTCTAACGGCTATTGCGATTCAAATACAGGTTTGAATCCCCCTTCGTATAAAATATCAATCAAAAGAGAATATAAGGGTCTGCAACGGCAAACGACTCTTTGTATTTAGTGCGATGGCACTTATTGTTGCCATTGCCCGCATTTAGCCGTTGGGTATTTGTTTGCATGTTTCAAGTGAAAATTGAAAATTTGTTCATGGGGACAGGAAATGGCGCAGTATCTGCGTCACATATCGGCGGATACCTGATCCGTGCCGTAAGGAAAGGGATGAAGGAGAGACTAAGAGAAGAAAGGATGAAAGAGGTGCCGTAGTGGAGGGCTCCGGAATAATTTCGACCATGTGGGGATCTTTAACGTGCACTGACATCGCACAGCACAGCACACGGGCGCCTTAGCGTTTCGCCTCCATAAAAACGCGGCCGCCGCGGTCGGGTTCGAACCCGGGTACTCCGTATCAGCAGCCCAGCGCCATAACTACTGAGCCACCGCGGCGGGTGCTTGTCCGTTGCCGGTTTTGTGGCTGGCCACGTACTGCATAAGCTGCACCTTCCCAACAATTTGTCAATAGTACGTGGTGACAGGTAAGAGCCGCGAGAAGCTGACAAAAGAGGTAATTTAGCCTTATTAGAGCCAGACTGCGGATATATTCTTCAGTGGTCCGGCCAAAAGATGATAAATTCCGTAAAGCTGACTGCTGACAAGACCCCGTACTCCGATGGTATTATGACCAATGCTCGATATATATGTAATTCTTTTCTTCGTCAATAGTGTTGCATGTATAAAGGCTGTGCTACTAGCGACCACTTGAATTTTTAGTCAGAGCAGCTTTCGATCATGACTGCTGAGCTGTAGCTGTGGCAAACCTTGTGGCTGGGCTCTTCGGCGCGCCTCTCTTTTCTACCGCCAGGCTGCATGCTTAGCGTGCTATCCCTTGCTCCCTAAGGTCTCCGCGCTCGTAATTAGCACCTTACTTCTCTCACTTTAAATGCTGTCTCCCTGCGCAAGGTGGTCAGCCGGGTGGCCTGTTGTGTCCCTTTCTGCCCTTTCCTTTAGAGTTTCTCTCCCTGTCAGCAGATTGAAGGCTACAGTTTGCGTTTACCAGTGACGATGACTATTGGTGTCGTTTACAGCGGAAAAAATTCTCTATACAGACGTTTCTGTAAAATTTTTATTAAGGAAAGCACAGGGTATAGGCGTGTAAATATAAAAACACTTTTGAACTAAATTAGAAAATAAAATATCGAAGACCTTTCTTCCTCCTTCGCAATAATGACACATTTACCACACGCTTTCTGCCAGTTCTCGGCCGGGGCAGAAAACCGGATAACGGTGGCGTTTACTGCCAGAAAAGGTCCTCTTACACGTCTTGATATGTAAGCGTTGCCAGACAGAGCAAAAGAATAATCAATTTTATCCAAAACAAGACCTCAGCGCGCGCATTTAGCAGCCGTGAAAGTAAAAAAGCACGGAACAAGAGAAAACAAAGAAAACTTAAGCAACCGTATATATCCGGCGCACAAACATGTGCACACATACGAATACGGATGCTGAATGCTAGTGCTGAAAATTCGTTTACATTGAGTTAACCCAGGGTTAGTTATTCTATTCTGCGGTATCGCCAGGGATGAATTACTGAGCTAAGAAGGCCGGCCCATGATGCGTACTATGCATCATGTAAACCTGTTATACGCCGCAACACGGGCCAGATCCTTTTGCTTCTCTTTCTTTTTACAGTCCTACCAGTGCATTGCTTTGATCAAATTGTGGTAGTAGGTTTTGTCACGGTACAATAAAAGTGGATGAATAAATTATGTCATCGCTGAGCGTGCTTTCATTGAGACGGCTCAGTTTTTTGACGCGGCTAGAAGTTTTGCAGTTTTATGTGGTCTTTTATTGTGACGAGATTGCAGTCGGTAGGAATGAAGCCAGAAAAAAGCGGAGGTTTCAGAAAACGATAACCCGCTGGAACTAGAAGTCACGCACACGAATACACACGCGCCAAAAGGTGAACATGTGATTGTGTGGAGTGAAATTCACATTTAATAAAAAAAAAATCTTGGGGAACACATAAGGGCCCGCGCACGCACAAAATGAGGGCTTCTATAAAAGCTAAATGGCATGAAAGACGATGAATATTTATCACAACATGGGTAGCGTGCGCAATGACTTTACAGGTCCTGAAAAGAAATAGACAACGGAAAACAGTTATGACGGTATTGTAGTAGGCTTCAGCAGGTGCTTGTCATAATGAGGTGCATGTATAAAAGGGAAATATATTGGCGATCTCAGCAGGTCATACCAATTCACAAATGGGAACATTCGAGAAAGGAGTTAAATCGTGAACGGAAAATTGGCACCCTCACTAATGTGTGACGCATCCTCAAAAACTTGCCAAAAAGCTCTTTGCAACATTGGCGTCGATATGCTTTAAGACCCTGGAAGTCTAGCGTGAGGCTTCCGCATTTCAGGCCAGAAATTACTGGTGGCTGTATGAGTAGCTGTTAAAGCGAAGTCTGACATCTAGCGATTTTCAGCAAAAACGTGAGAAAGTTCCAGTTTGTATTCATGAATGACAGATGTCAAACGCAGGTCACTTCAAGGACTATAATCCGGACGTTTCGTGAAGCACAGGGAATTCCAAGGGATGAGTCACCTGCGTAATGAAGAAAAGAGATGGTTAGAAATAAATTTGTGCGAAACACAAAAATGCAGGCAAGTTTTGCCTACAGGGACGGTTTCCGTTTCTTATACATTCGACGAAAAGGTGGATTAAACGGTTCTTTCGATAAACTTTTGAGCAATGTTAGATGCGTGAACGTACCCCATTTTTCGGCGACAGAGGAGAGTGTGGCTTAATTATCTTCACCAGTCCACTGTGAAGGTTGTCCTGCGTGCGAATACGAAGGTTAGTGGCTGAACTACTTTCGGAGCAAAACATAGAGAACATACAGACCTAGAGATGTTATGTTCAGTGAGTAGTTAAACAAAATAAAGTATCTATAGCGCTTGAACTGGAAAAGAATGGCGTGCACGATTGCTCTGCCACTCGAAGGAAACACTCATCACCTGCAGCCGTAAAAGCGTACTAAGATGCTAACGTGAGCGAACAAAAGGATCGGTCGTCAGGGTAATTAAGGGCTAACGCTCGTATCACCGATTCTCACCTCCATTTCACCTTCAAAAGACTGCCACGAGTAATTTCTTCGCAAGCGGGACCTCTTCGGGCAGTTCTCGCAGTGTTTCTGCGAAAGAAAAAAAAGAAATAATAGAACAGTGTGTAGTTTTCATAGTGTCAGAATAAAAATATTTGAATGTTAACAACAATGTGCTAACAATGCAATAGTGGCAGCTTATTTTGTGGCGTTTATTAGACTTAATGGAAGTTTCCGAAATTTTTACCAGAATGTATTCGACACTTCCAGACTCAGTGCAGCCGTTCCAGGCGCAGCCAGCCGAGCACTCTTTGATCTCCTGAAGTCCGTGGTCAGTGCGCTTGAGCTGGGAAATAAACGCAATAGCGTGAGTCAGATCACACGAGCACGTTGCACGACTGAGATACCGCGATCTCACTGCTTGTGATTCCGCATAACGCAACGGACGAAGAGCAATAAACATAGAAATTTTTCGAAAGTTTTCCAGCATAGTGTTTGTGGATGTTAACTAGAGAAAGACAAAAATTACACAGGAAGTTTTAAGCACCGAGCAACATTATTGTTTTGACGTGAAAGCAGCGTACGATAAACAACGGACTGTGTCGGAATGGCATCACCGACTCTGTGTTTTGAAAGCGCGTTTGCATTTAGTTTTTGCTCACGTCAGACGGGTATCAACGTGTACTCGTCTTGTGCAGGATGTTGCAGTGAATGTCACAATTATTGCATTTTCATCTCTGCAGAAAATAGTTCCTTCGATCACGCCTACCTTTTCCGGTTTTGTTTTAGTTGTACGGAACGACCACACGCCGATAGTGAGGAATGAAGGACCTTAATTTCTTCTGGAGAAGTTACGCATTCCTTTCATCTAACCGAATGAATCATTTGATATTTGCTTCTGGAGGAAAAAGAATTGACACAAGCACTTAAGAGCGCTTACGCGTGGGAATCTGCAAGCCTTACTGCCCCTGCATGTATTGTTTGCGCGTCATATATGTATATGCGTTGGTGGTGGTAGTGGTTGTTTATTAAAATAATAGTAAAAAGGAAGGAAAATATTTTTGCTAGCCCCGGCATCTGCCATCGATACTGAAGCACCTGAGCTGGGGCAGCGGAAATAAAGGATAGCAGGCCGAATGGAGAAATGAAATGAGAGTTGAGGGGACAGGAAGAGAGGATAGGGGGAGAAGTAATATGTACAAAATATTTACACAATAAGAAATGTGTCCAGGTTGTGCGCGTGATTAGTTGATTTTAGAGGAATTAAATCGCACACGCGCACAGCACTGTGTTGGATACAACTAGAGTGGGGTGTCCAGCTATTAATCGTTCAAGGTAGAACTTGCGAAGCGTTCGGTCACTGCGTGTAATTACCTGACGGAGAACAGACAGGACGTCAATGGTCTTAGTATCAAAGTGGCACTTCGTGATATTTATTTGAAGACCGGCTTTCGCAAGGCACGTGAGATCTTTGTTGAGACTGTGCAAGTGCTGGGATAAGTCTGACGTAAAGATGACAATATCGTCCAGATAGCAAAGGCAGCTCTTCCATTTCATTCTCCATAGCACGGTGTCAATCATGCGCTCAAATGTGGCCGGTGCATTGCACAGTCCGAAAGGCATCACATTGGATTCGTAAAGATCTTCAGGGGTAACAAAGCTTGTCTTCTCCTTGTCTGATTCGTGCATGGGGATTTGCCAAAATCCCGAGCTGAGGTGGAGGCTTGAAAAGTACTGAGCGCCTTGGAGGCAGTCCGACGCGTCGTCGATGCGAGGCAGCGGGTAGACATGTTTATGAGTTATCTTGTTAAGGCACGGTAATCCACGCAGAAACGAATGGAGCCATCCTTTTTACGGACGAGAACGACAGGAGTTGACCAGGAGCTTGTAGACGGTCGAGAGATGTGGCGCGAAAGCATGTCTGCCACCTGGTCCTCAATGATCTTGCACTCAGATGCGGAAACGCCGTCCGTATCTATGCGACTGGATGTTAAAGCAGTCTGGCCTAAAGCAGATGTGCACACATCTAATGAGTTCTGGTGAGTCATAAAGGCTTCTAGTAAGGCTACCGACTGCTCAGACGTAAGGGCAGGGCTGACAGCGGCCGCGAGCGCAGAGGAGGAACACGGAGCGGGAGTATCAGCTGGTAGCACAGCACATGAAATCGCGTCTTTGTCGATAGGGAGAGGTTCACCCTCAAGCAGGAAACCAATAGTAGCGCCTTTCGGTACTAACACGGACTGGCTGGTAGTGTTCAGCGCCGTGACGACCACGAAACCACGACGAAACATGTGAGGCAAGAGGCCACAGCGATGCCTTGGGAGGTCCCGCGTGGCGTAGGCTTGACTACGGCATCACGGTCGAATGCGTAATCTAAAGTGGCAATGATGATCTGTTCACGGTTCTCGCAGATCATGAGTGGCAGTTTACCAATTTCCCTCAATAGGAAAGTGTACAACAGCATAATCTTACCGGTACTCACCTACGGGGCAGAAACGTGGAGGCTAACGAAAAGAGTTCAGCTTAAGTTAAGGACAACGCAGCGAGCCATGGAAAGAAAAATGATAGGTGTAACGTTAAGAGATCGGAAGCGGGCAGAGTGGGTGAGGGAACAAACACGGGTTAATGACATCCTAGTCGAAATCAAGAGAAAGAAATGGGCTTGGGCAGGGCATGTAATGCGAAGGCAAGATAACCGCTGGTCTTTAAGTGTAACGGAGTGGGTTCCAAGAGAAAGTAAGCGTAGCAGGGGGCGGCAGAAGGTTAGATGGGCGGATGAGATTAAGAAGTTTGCAGGCAAAGGGTGGATGCAGCTGGCAAAGGATAGGGTTAATTGGAGAGACATGGGAGAGGCCTTTGCCCTGCAGTGGGTGTAGTAGGGCTGATGATGATGATGATAATATATATATATATATATGCAACTTTTGTCCGTAAAGTTCCGAGACTGAGTTCATTAAAAGAAATGCGTTTAACATTGAAATCATTCATCATTTGTGGAGCACTCATTCGAAATACTCTCTCTTAAGAACCTATACACAGCTTGCAACGCTTCTTGAGGTCTTGGAAACAGCTGGAAAAATTTTGTTTTGGCAGGGCCATCCGCTTCGTTGTCGCAGCCTCTTGAATCACCTCCACGTTCCCCATCAAGCGACTTTTAGGGCTATCTTCACAAGAATAAACAGAAAAAAATCTCATGGGGAGAGCTCAGGCGAGTATGGCGGATGGGCAAGTACCGTAATGCTATGCTTGGCGAGAAATTTTGTTACGCTGAAAGCAGTGTGCGGCCTTGCATTGTCGTGAAGAAGGTTGCATTGCCTACATGCCCATAAGTCACGCCGACGGCGTCGCAGTGCATCAAGCATGTGTTGGAGCACCCGGATATAAAACTCCTGATTCATCGTCTGCCCTCGTGAGTCGAACTTATGGTGTAGGACACCTCTGGCACCGAAAAAATCAGCATCCTCTTTGTTTTGGTCTTTTGTCACCGCACCTTTGTCGACGCCGGAAAGCTTGTGGACTCTAATTCGGTGCTTTGCTTCTTTGTTTGAGGATCGTATTGAAAACACCATGTTTCGTCTTCAGAAATGATGCTGCCGACGTATGCAGTATCCTTCTCTGCCTCGGAGAGCATATCAGCGCTCACTGATGCCGCGTGTCCTTCTGGTTCTGTGTGAGGGAGTGCGGCACAAGTCTGGCATTCAGCTTTCCTTTCCCCATGTTCTCACTCAAAATTTAGTGGCATGTTGTATGACTAATGTCGAGAACATCTGATAGCATGCGGACTGTAATAGTGCGGTCTTGCTGTACGATTAACCTGATCCGAGCCACGTGTTTTCATTCCGTCAAGTTGAAAGGCGCCCCTGCCTTGTGTCGTCTTGACCGACGTTCTCCCCGAATCGAACTTCTTGTGCCGTTCGAAAACTCGCGCCCGTCATAATGTCTCGTTGACGTAAGCGTCAAGAAGGACCTCATGCGTCTGTGTGGCTGTCTTGCAAAGCATCACACAAAATTTTGTTTACACGCTGTTCGAGGTGGACGTCCATCTCTTCCCATTCAGTCACAGTAGAATGCGCAGACGCCTAGTGACAGCGTATTTTGCTACATGTTGTGCCACCTAGCAGCTGCCACAGCAATTAACATAAATTGGTCAGGTTAGCCCGAAAAGATCGCGCTAAACAGACGCACCGACATTTGTTTTGGGGAATCACTTCCAGAGAAAAAATAAATCAGTCTAGAAAGTTTACGGCAAATGTTATGTATATATATATAAATATATATATATATATATATATATATATATATATATATATATATATATATATATATATATATATATATATATATATATATATATAGGTTTAAGAGAAGTGGGCACCACTTATACAGAGATACATTTATTTATCAACGTTTCGACCGCGGTGCGATCTTCTTCAGGACTGTAGTGGTCTCGCGTCTGATGGATGTTTTAATTTTGTGAGCTCCAGAGGAGGGAGAAAGGAGTGTAACACGCAAATAGCAACAGTTCAAAAAATGGAACAAAAAATAAAAAATAAAGATGAGGGTGCGGCGAGCAGACAGGGACAATATTCGGGGAAGCAAAAAATAGAAAGAAAAGAAAAAAGGGGGGAAAACTAGTATAGTAAGGAAGGATGGGGTACAAAAGGAGATGGCGTAACGAGAGAAAGGGAGAGGAAGACGGTGCGGGGGACATGGGCAGCGCGGCAACCACAG